>NC_136992.1:13030927-13087837 GCF_032717465.1 Coenobita brevimanus | reverse complement strand
ATAATTATGTTCCCATCGCTACGAGCTTGCACCTCCCTCTTTTTTTGTATGCATTACTGTTTGCCCTGTTATTTTTCTAGAGTCGAGTTGTCATGCCTGGAAAGTATGGCTCAGGGGATGAGATGGTCCGTACCATTGCATGGAGGCAGGATAATGTCCCTATCAACACAATTTGTGAACGTACTGGATGCGCAGTGTCATGAAGGTTCTTGCTGCAGTGCGTGGCCTGCCACCTGATGCACAAGCATGGCGGTGGAAAGAAGAGGACGACTTCCAGAGGTACAGATATGCTTCTGAAGAAGGAAGTAATCAAGGATCTTCGACTGACAGCAGCAGAATTGAAGAGAAAGCATCCCCAGCTGTTACAGGATGTCTCAATTCGAACTATCCAACACCGCTTGCAGGAGGAGCTGGGTTTGCCGAGCCGCACCACAGCCAAGAAACCGCTTCTCACTGATCGCATGAAGTAGCAGCGCATTCAGTTTGCCAAGAAGTATGCACATTGGACATCGGATGAGTGGAGAAAAGTTATGTTTTCCAATGAAAGCACATTTTAAGTGTTCCAGGTGCGTTCTGCCAAGGTTCGTCGCCTTGCCTCCCGTAGTCGATATGACCCTGCTTACACAGTGCTGACTGTTAAGCAACCACAGTCAGTAATTGTATGAGGGTGTTTCTTGGGTGAAATGGGAAGGGGAGGCCTCTACTTTCTTCCTAAGAACTTGATGATGAATGGTAGCCGGTAGCCTACATTCAAGTTCTGGAAGATCACTTGTTAAACTTTGTTGCTATTCATGGGTTCGACCTTTTCATGCACGATTCAGCTCCATGTCACAAGTCAAGAAAGGTGACAAAATGACTTCAGGATAATCGGATTGTGGTCCTCGACTGGCCTGGCAACAGTCCGGATCTAAATCTGATAGAAAACTGCTGGGCAAAGATGAAGAAAATTATGGCAGAGAAGAAGACACCCAATCTGGACAACCTCAAGACTGAACTGACAAATGTTTGGTGCAAAGAAATGTCCTTAGATTACTTTAGAGATCTAAGTGATTCCATGCCAGAACGCATCCAACTGGTCCTGAAAAACAAGGGAAACATGAGTTCATGTAAATGAATGGCATTTCATGAACAAACATTGTGATATACTATGATTTCTGTGTTTTTTAATTCCTTCTGAGACGAGGTTATAAGTCAATTTGCGGTAGCTGTACCATGCTTGTTAGAAAGAACAAACATGGAAATTTTGTTGGAAAGGCAGAGGAGCGACGACTATGCACTATGTATGTTCTATAGATCTTAGTTGCGTGAAATTCATTGAGCCTTTTTATGAGGCAGGAATGAGTCTTCCGTGGTTACTGTTCAGAATTTTTCCTCAAATCTGACATCTTTGAGTATAGTATTTTATTTCTAGTTTATGCCTTCCACCTCCACATCGAGTTTATTTGGCTTGGGACAGGGATTCAACAGGTGTTGGATGCAACCTTCATTAGTTCCACTACTAGAGCACTCGCGTGCCAACTGGATCGCCTTCACGTGTGGGATCGATTTGACCTGGTGGTTCGGCTGCCTGGTTATATAATTGTCCCTCAAATCCCCTCCTTCCCATCCCAAAAGAGGACAGTGGACTGCTGAAGGGTAAATTTAACTTGCAGTCCACTGGGTTCATGGTCTAGGGTTACAACAACAACAACAACAACAACAACTGCTACTACTACTACTAATACAACCACTACTACTACTACTCGTAATGCTACTGCTGTTACTACTACTACTACATCACTCCACTCCACATAACTGAATATAGTCGTTTGGGAAAAGAGAGAATAAACTATGAAAAAAGGGAGATTAGTATGGGAATGAAAAGGTTCATGGAATAACTAAAATGGCGTACTGTTATTGTACATTGCAAACTTCAGACGATTTTATTCGGCTTAAGAGATTTTTTTTTTTGAACTGGAGGGGTTAGGGGTTCCCTTCGTTAACCCCTTCAGTACGAGACGGATTTTCCACACTTAATAAACATGTCATTTGAATCTATACTTCGTTCACCCTAACATGGCTGTGATTTTCGTCCTTTTTCAACCTACAGTATGTCCCGTAGGTCTAGGGTAGAAAAAGACAACTCTTTGACTTTACATTCTTTCCATGACAGTTCATCGTAATCATCACCATATTCAAGTCATGATTTAATTATGCAGTTCAGGATTTAAGATATACATATGGCAATTTTACGCCTGTCAAAGTGCATGGAGTATTGGAGTTATTGGTGAATACTTCAGGCTGCTAACACTGTAAACACAAAATATAATCTCGTGATTAAAATAATATACTCTCTCTCTCTCTCTCTCTCTCTCTCTCTCTCTCTCTCTCTCTCTCTCTCTCTCTCTCTCTCTCTCTCTCTCTCTCTCTCTCTCTCTCTCTCTCTCTCTCTCTCTCTCTCTCTCTCTAAATATACACACTAGCAGGGGTACCCGACGTTGCCGGGTCAAAAAGGCGAACACTCTAATCCTATTTGTTCTTGTTCAATCTTTCTTTCTGCTCCAGCAAGACCATGTTTGAAGAGAGACTATAAGAGGTCCAGGAACTTTCTATTTCAGTTTCCGCAGACTATCGCACAGTATTTGTGCTCACTTGATTACTATTACTGGTGACCTCGTGACCGACTGGTGACCTCAAATGACCTCGGAGGCCAACCTCACATAGCCTATGTCCGAACTGGAGGTCATGTGAGTCTCCATGCCAAAAACTGGGTTTCAGGGGTACCCGGTGTAGCCCGGGCCAAAAAGGCGAACACTACCGGTGACGGCGAATGACCTAGATCTGAATTTTGACCTCCTTAAAACCATCCTTGGGTCACCCTGCTTCAGAATATATATGGGTCCGCGGATCTCTGGCCAATGGTTTGGGCGTGACTGAAGGACAAACAAACAAACAACAAGGCTCTTTTATATAAATAAATAAATAAATAAATATATATAAATATATATATATATATATATATATACAGTATATATACTGTATATATATAATACTCTCTCTCTCTCTCTCTCTCTCTCTCTCTCTCTCTCTCTCTCTCTATATATATATATATATATATATATATATATATATATATATATATATATATACATACGAGCACCGATTTCAACATACAAATTGTTTACACTCAGCATCTATAACACACACACACACACACACACACACACACACACACACACACACACACACACACACACACACACACACACACACACACACACACACACACACACACACACACACATCGTGTAAACACACAAAGATATCTGTGTTGTCATGTACGAGTAAGTGCTGTTGCGTGATACTAAAGAAAAAAAGAAAAGTGAGGCTGTTACCATCCGACCCACCACCACTTCCAACCCCCTCGCGACTACCACCACCACCACACCTATAACTACCACTACCACCACACCTATAACTACCACTACCACCACACCTATAACTACCACCACTACCACCACACCTATAACTACCACTACCACCACACCTATAACTACCACCACCACCACACCTATAACTACCACTACCACCACACCTATAACTACCACCACCACCACCACACCTATAACTACCACCACCACCACCACACCTATAACTACCACCCCCACCACACCTATAACTACCACTACCACCACACCTATAACTACCACCACCACCACACCTATAACTACCACCACCACCACACCTATAACTACCACCCCCACCACACCTATAGCTACAACCACCACCACACCTATAACTACCACCACAACCACACCTATAACTACCACCACCACCACGACCATCACTCCTACAACTACCACCATCACCACCACACCTATAACTACCACCACCACCACCACCACCACACCTATACCACCACCACCACCACACCTATAACTACCACCACCACCACACCTATAACTACCACTACCACCACACCTATATCTACCACTACCACCACCACGACAGCTATAACTACCACCACCACCACCACACCTATAACTACCACTACCACCACACCTATAACTACCACTACCACCACCACGACAGCTATAACTACTACCACCACCACCACACCTATAACTACCACCACCACCACACCTATAACTACCACCACCACCACCACACCTATAACTACCACCACCACCACACCTGCAACTACCACCACCACCACCACCATCACACCTACAACTACCACCATCACCACCACACCTATAACTACCACCACCACCACCACACCTATACCACCACCACCACCACACCTATAACTACCATCACAACCACCACCGCCCCAATAACTACCAGAACCACCACCAGCCCTGTAACTACCACCATCACACCACCACCGGCCCTATAACTACTACAACCACCACACCTATAACTACCACTACCACCATACCTATAACTACCACGACACCACCACACCTATAACTACCACCACCACCACACCTATAACTACCACCACCACCACACCTATAACTACCACCACACCACCACACCTATAACTACCACCACCACCACACCTATAACTACCACCACCACCACCACACCTATAACTACCACCACCACCACCACACCTATAACTACCACCACCACCACCACACCTATAACTACCACCACCACCACCACACCTATAACTACCACCACCACCACACCTATAACTACCACCACCACCACACCTATAACTACCACCACCACCACCACACCTATAACTACCACCACCACCACACCTAAAACTACCACCACCACCACCACACCTATAACTACCACCACCACCACCACGACAGCTATAACTACCACCACCACCACAGCTATAACTACCACCACCACCACACCTATAACTACCACTACCACCACACCTATAACTACCACCACCACCACCACACCTATAACTACCACCACCACCACCACGACAGCTATAACTACCACCACCACCACACCTATAACTACCACCACCACCACACCTATAACTACCACCACCACCACCGCACCTATAACTACCACCACCACCACACCTATAACTACCACCACCACCACACCTATAACTACCACCACCACCACACCTATAACTACCACTACCACCACACCTATAACTACCACTACCACCACACCTATAACTACCACTACCACCACACCTATAACTACCACCACCACCACACCTATAACTACCACCACCACCACACCTATAACTACCACTACCACCACACCTATATCTACCACTACCACCACCACGACAGCTATAACTACCACCACCACCACCACACCTATAACTACCACTACCACCACACCTATAACTACCACTACCACCACCACGACAGCTATAACTACTACCACCACCACCACACCTATAACTACCACCCCCACCACACCTATAACTACCACTACCACCACACCTATAACTACCACCACCACCACACCTATAACTACCACCACCACCACCACACCTATAACTACCACCACCACCACCACACCTATAACTACCACCACCACCACCACACCTATAACTACCACCACCACCACACCTATAACTACCACTACCACCACACCTATAACTACCACCACCACCACCACACCTATAACTACCACCACCACCACCACACCTATAACTACCACCACCACCACACCTATAACTACCACTACCACCATACCTATAACTACCACGACACCACCACACCTATAACTACCACCACCACCACACCTATAACTACCACCACCACCACACCTATAACTACCACCACACCACCACACCTATAACTACCACCACCACCACACCTATAACTACCACCACCACCACCACACCTATAACTACCATCACCACCACCACACCTATAACTACCACCACCACCACCACACCTATAACTACCACCACCACCACCACACCTATAACTACCACTACCACCACACCTATAACTACCACCACCACCACACCTATAACTACCACCACCACCACACCTAAAACTACCACCACCACCACCACACCTATAACTACCACCACCACCACCACGACAGCTATAAATACCACCACCACCACAGCTATAACTACCACCACCACCACACCTATAACTACCACTACCACCACACCTATAACTACCACCACCACCACCACACCTATAACTACCACCACCACCACCACGACAGCTATAACTACCACCACCACCACACCTATAACTACCACCACCACACCTATAACTACCACCACCACCACACCTATAACTACCACCACCACCACACCTATAACTACCACCACCACCACACCTATAACTACCACTACCACCACATCTATAACTACCACCACCACCACACCTATAACTACCACCACCACCACCACACCTATAACTACCACCACAACCACACCTATAACTACCACCACCACCACCACGACAGCTATAACTACCACCTCCACCACACCTATAACTACCACCACCACCGCCACCACCGACACCTATAACTACTACCACCATCACACCTATAACTACCACCATCACCACCACACCTATAACTACCACCACCACCACCACCACCACACATATAACTACCACCACCACCACCACCACACCTATAACTACCACCACCATACCTATAACTAGCACCACCACCACACCTATAACCACCACCACTACCACAACTATAACTACCACCACCACCACCACACCACCACCACCACACCTATAAGTACCACCACCACCACCATACCACCACACCTATAACTACCACCACCATACCAGCACACCTATAAACCACCACCACCGTGCTAGCACCACCACACCTATAACTACAACCACTACCACCACCTCCATCACACCTATAACTACAACCACTACCACCACCTCCACCACACCAATAACTACCAACACCACCACCACACCTATAACTACCACCACCACCACCACCACCACACCAATAACTACCACCACCACCACCACCACCACCACCACCACACCAATAACTACCACCACCACCACCACCACCACACCTGTAACTAGCACCACCATCACCATCATACCTATAACTACCAGCATCACCACCATCACCAGCACATATAAGTACCACCACCAAAACACCTATAAACCCCCCCTACCACACCTATAACTACCACCACCACCACACCTATAACTACCACCACCACCACACCTATAACTACCACCACCAACACACTTATAACTACCACCACCACCACCACACCTATAACTACCACCACCACCACCACCACCACCACCACACCTATAACTACCACCACCACACTTATAATTACCACCACCACCACCACCAACATACCTATAACCACCATCACCGCACCTATAACTACCACCACCACCACACAACTACCACCACTACCACCACCAGCACCAACATGCCTATAACCACCACCACCGCACCTATAACTACCACCACCACCACCAGCACACAACTACCACCACTACCACCACCACCACCACACCTATAAGTATCACCACCACCACGACCATCACACCTATAACTACCACCATCACCACCACACCTATAACTATCACGATCACCACGACCACCACACCTATAACTACCACCATCACCGCCACACCTATACCACCACCACCACCACCACACCTATAACTACCACCACCACCACCACACCTATAACTACCACCACCACCACCACACCTATAACTACCATCACCACCACGACCACCACCACCACGACCATCACACCTATAACTACCACCATCACCACCACACCTATAACTACCACCACCACCACCCCAATAACTACCAGCACCACCACCAGCCCTGTAACTACCACCACCACCACGACCACCGGCCCTATAACTACCACAACCACTACCACCACCACCGCCATCATCCCAATAACTACCACCACAACCACCACACCACTACACCACCATGCCTATAACTACCATCGCCACCACTACACCACGTCACCACCACATCTATAACTACTACCACCACCACCACCACACCGTCACACCTATAAGTACCACCACCATCACCACACCACCACACTAATAACTACCACCACCACAGCTATAACTACCACCACCATCACCACACCACCACACCTATAACTACCATCACCACCACCACACCACCACCGCCACACCTACAACTATGACCATCAACACCACACCACACCTATAACTACCACCACCACCACACGATACCCATAACTACCACCACCACCACACCACCACCACACCTATAACTACTACCACCACCACCACCACACCACCACACCTATATCTACCACCACCACCACCACCACCACACCACCACCACACCATACCTCTAACTACACCACCACCACCACCACCACCAACACCACTACCATACCACCACAACAATAACTACCACCAACACCACCACCTCACCACCACACCTATAACTACCACCACCACCACGCCGCCTCACCTATAACTACCACCACCACCACCACCACTACCATACCACCACAACAATAACTACCACCACCACCATCACCACACCTATAACTACAACTACCACACCACCATCCCTATAATTGCCCTATAACTACCACCAGCACCACCACACCACCATCCCTATAACTACCACCAGCACCACCACACCACCATCCCTATAACTACCACCACCACCACCACTACTACAACCACCCCAGTAACTACCACCATCAACAGTAAAACCACCACCACCACTACCACCACCCAAACCACCACCACCTCACCACCACCACCACCACCACTACCCGTTTAACCACCACTACCACCACCACCACCAAAATCACCACTGTCACCACCACATCTATAACCACCATCATCAACACCACCACCACCACCACACCTACTGTATAACGACCATTACCAGCACCACCATCACACCACCACCTCTATAACTACCACCACCACCATCACCACCACCACCAAATCCACCACTATAACCACCACATCTATAACCACCATCACCACCACCCACCACCACACCTATAACGACCACTACTAGCACACCACCTCCCCTATAACTACCATCATCATCACCAAAACTACCACCACCAGCACCAGTACCACCATCCGTATAGCTACCAGCACCACCACCACCAACACCACCACCACCACCTCCATCATCACCCCTATAACTACCACCACCGCCACCACACCTATAACTACCACTACCATCACCACACCACCATACCTCCCCGACCTAACTTTGCCATGGCCAATTGGAATAACTTTAAACAAGATTTAATCACAACATTTACTAACTTTCATATCCCCGATGATGGTACACTAGAGGAAATCGATCGATCTCTTGAAAGATGGTACTCCAACATAAATATTGCAATCAACAATAACATCCCTACAACCACACATAGAACAATCACTACTCCTAAACACAGCAGAGACACACAGATACTCATCAATCAGTACAACGCATTAAGAACTCACTCCCAAAGACATGGTTGGACACGAGATCACTATAGACGGTACAAACTACTCCAAACTCAACTACACACATCCCTCCTAACAGAACACAACACTCATTGGGCAAACACTATTACAAACACTGCCAATCTTTACAACGATCCCTCCACATTTTGGCGTAAAATAAAAACCCTCTCAGGAACTTCAACCCCTGAGCCTCATTACATATTAGATCATCTGGGAAACAGACAACACTCAGCCTCTGAAAAAGAAAGAACACACAGGCGACACTGGGAGTCCATCTTTCAAGAGATCGAAGAAGAACAGAACAACAACAGACACGACAATTTAGTAAAAGAATTCCTTACCATCAACGCAGACAGATTAACACCGTACCATTCAGCTAACCCCGATAGATTAGACTCAGACACAATATTCACCACTCCTATTGCGACAGAGGAAATTACCGCTATTATTAAGAACTTAAAAAAGACTTGCCCGGGAGAAAGTGGATATAATAAAACTATACTATCCAATCTCCCCAATATAGCCATTGAAAATTTAAAAAACATATTTAATGCAACCATCTCTGCAGGATATTTCCCCGACAAATTTAAAGAAGCCATCATAAAACTAATCCCAAAAAAGAACAAGAACCCACATCTCGTAGAGAATTACAGACCCATCTCTCTTTTAGAAGTCCCTGGAAAGGTACTAGAGAGAATAATTAATAAAAGGCTCAGACTACACCTTGAATCTGAGAATCTATACAATAAGAATCAATACGGTTTTCGACTACTCAAGGGCACCACTCAAGCAATTGCAATAGCATCAGAACATATAGCAATAAGTAAATCTAACAAAGGACAATGCCACACCATCCTTAGAGATGTAACAAAAGCCTTTGACAAGGTATGGCATTTAGGACTTAAATATAAATTACTTAATCTCAACCTCCCAACTATAACTGAAAAAATTCTCTGTGATTTTCTTGACGACAGAAAGGCTAAAATCAAAATAAATAATTACACAGGGGCTAGCTTTGCTCTGGAAAGCGGGGTTCCTCAAGGGAGCGTACTCTCACCAACTCTTTACTCTATTTTCACCAGTGACTCCCCACAAGCAACCCATGGCATCAATATAAGTTACGCTGACGATATTTCCCAAATTATTAACTATCCTGGGCCATCTAGAAGGATCATGAACTCAAGAACTCAAAGCGAAGTCGAGAAAATTAACGAATATGAATCAAAATGGAAAATACAAACTAACAAATAAATTCTCCGTCATCCAACTTGCCAACACCAAAAAAGAACCTTTAATAATTAACGAAGAAATAACAGACTTCAAAGAAGAGGGTAAAATACTTGGGTTTAAACTTAACTCTAGAGGCTATCTTCCCAGTGTACAGGATAGAAAACAAAAAGCTACTGGAGCATTATCCCGCTTACTCAGATTCAAGGACATGCCTATAAAAGTCAAATCCCACCTTGTCAAAGCACTGATCCTCCCCATACTAGATTACCCACCCATTCCCACACACACCTTCAGCTATACCCAACTTAAAAAACTACAAGTCTTACAAAACAAAGCCCTCAGATTTGCAACTAATCAGCAGTACCCTTACACACTTAACACGGAACAAATTCACGCCATAACTAAAACCAAACCGTTAAACATAAGATTACATAACCAAGCGAAAAAAATCTGGAGTAAAATCGAGGAAATAAACCCTGAAACATACAACGCATTAACTTACAATATCAACGATGAAAATCGCTCCTTCCACAAATGGTTCCCTAGTAGTCTAAAAACCATATTAAACAACCAAGACCCTATACCAATTTACTAAACTCAACCCAAACGATAAGTGTCGCACTAACGAATACAAAAACCCAACCTATTTTCTACATAACCCAATTACGACATAAACCCAAACAACTCAACCAAACCCTCAAAAGCTAGCTTGCTAGCGCAATTCACACATACAAAACATATGAACACGCACCCACGCACACGCCCACATCCACGCGCACATGCGTACGCGCACGCACGCGCACACAAGCATACACAGCCATAACC
The DNA here is from genome assembly GCF_032717465.1 of Coenobita brevimanus. Classification (NCBI taxonomy): domain Eukaryota; kingdom Metazoa; phylum Arthropoda; class Malacostraca; order Decapoda; family Coenobitidae; genus Coenobita; species Coenobita brevimanus. The sequence goes on along the minus strand of NC_136992.1, from coordinate 13,076,345 downwards.
ACTACATATACTTACCAAACTAACACAATATACAAAACAAAGCACTTACCTAACTCAACAAACAAAATTAAAGCAGTTATCTAACAAATACTATAAGCAAAACAAAGCATGGTGGCCAGCCCACCAACTGTCTACTCCCTCTTCCTTCCTCTTTCTTACTATCCCTTCCCCTATTCTCTCTTCTTTCCCCACCTTCCTTAAAAAAAAAAAAAAAAAAAAAAAAAAAAAAACCATACCTATAACTACCACCACCACCACCACACCTATAACTACCACCACCACCACCATTACCACCCCCATAATTACCACCATCACCACCACTCCCACCCCTATAACTACCACCACAACCACCACACCACTACACCACCATGCCTATAACTACCATCGCCACCACTACACCACCTCACCACCACATCTATAACTACTACCACCACCACCACCACACCATCACACCTATAAATACCACCATCATCACCACACCACCACACCAATAACTACCACCACCACAGCTATAACTACCACCACCATCACCACACCACCACACCTATAACTACCATCACCACCACCACACCACCACCGCCACACCTACAACTACCACCATCACCACCACACCACACCTATAACTACCACCACGACCACACGACACCCATAACTACCACCACCACCATCACCACACCACCACACCTATATCTACCACCACCACCACCACCACACCACCACCACACCATACCTCTAACTACACCACCACCACCACCACCACACCTATAACTACCACCACCACCACGCCGCCTCACCTATAACTACCACCACCACCACCACCACTACCATACCACCACACCAATAACTACCACCAACACCACCACCACACCACCACCCCTATAACTACCACCACCACCACCACCATCACCACACCTATAACTACAACTACCACACCACCACCACCATCACCACACCTATAACTACAACTACCACACCACCATCCCTATAACTGCCCTATAACTACCACCAGCACCACCACACCACCATCCCTATAACTACCACCACCACCACCACTACTACAACCATCCCAGTAACTACCACCATCAACACCAAAACCACCACCACCCAAACCACCACCACCTCACCACCACCACCACCACTACCCGTATAACCACCACTACCACCACCACCACCACTACCCGTATAACCACCACTACCACCACCACGACCACCAAAACCACCACTGTCACCACCACATCTATAACCACCATCATCACCACCACCACCACCACCACACCTATTGTATAACGACCATTACCAGCACCACCACCACACCACCACCTCTATAACTACCATCACCACCATCACCACCACCACCAAATCCACATTATGACCACCACATCTATAACCACCATCACCACCACCCACCACCACACCTATAACGACCACTACTAGCACACCTCCTCCCCTATAACTACCATCATCATCACCAAACCTACCACCACCAGCACCAGTACCACCATCCGTATAGCTACCAGCACCACCACCACCAACACCACCACCACCACCTCCATCACCACCCCTATAACTACCACCACCGCCACCACACCTATAACTACCACTACCATCACCACACCACCACACCTATAACTACCACCACCACCACCACCACCACCCCTAAAACTACCACCATCACCACCACCACCCCTATAACTGTCGTCGTCACGACCACCACCACCACCATCCCTGTAACTCCCACCATCACCACCACCATCACACCACCACCACCCCAGTAACTACCACCGCCTCCACCACCACCACCACCACCACCACCCCACCACCACCACCACCACCACCACCACCACCACCACCCCCATGACTACCACCATCCCCATAACTACCACCACTACCACCACCACCACCCCTGTAACTACCACCATCAACACCACCCCACCACCACCACCACCACCACCAAATACCACCAGACGTATCTACCACCACCACCACCACCACCACCACCACCACCAAATACCACCACCACCACCACCACCACCATCCCTATAACTACCACCACCACCACCACAACACCACACCACGACCCCTGCAACTACCACCACCACACCACCACCTCTGTAACTATCACCACCACCACTATCATACCTACAACTACACCACCACCACTATCACACCTACAACTACACCATCACCACAACCACTCCAATAACTACCGCCATCACCACAACCACCCCAATAACTAGCGTCATCACCACTAAAACCACCAGCACCACTACCACCACCACTACCATTACTATCCCTATAACCACCACCACCACCATATCTATAACCATCACTACCACCTCCCCTATAACTATCATCAACACCACCATCACCTCCACCACCAAAACCACCACTCCTATAACTACCATCACCAACACCACCACCACCACCATCAAATGCCACCAGACATCCACCACCACCACCACCATCAAGTACCACCAGACGTATCCACCATCACCACCATATAACACCAGACGTATCCACCACCACCACCACCACCAGGCGTATCCACCACCACCACCACCAAATAACACCAGACGTATCCACCACCACCACCACCACCAAATAACACCAGACGTATCCACCACCACCACCACCACCACCACCACCACCAAATAACACCAGACGTATCCACCACCACCACCACCATATAACACCAGACGTATCCACCACCACCATCACCACCACCACCAAATAACACCAGACGTATCCACCACCACCATCACCACCACCACCATATAACACCAGACGTATCCACCACCACCATCACCACCACCACCATATAACACCAGACGTATCCACCACCACCATCACCACCACCACCATATAACACCAGACGTATCCACCACCATATAACACCAGACGTATCCACCACCACCATCACCACCACCACCATATAACATCAGACGTATCCACCACCACCACCACCACCAAATAACACCAGACGTATTCACCACCACCACCACCACCACCACCACCATATAACACCAGACGTATCCACCACCACCACCACCATATAACACCAGACGTATCCACCACCACCACCACCACCACCACCATATAACATCAGACGTATCCACCACCACCACCACCACCACCAAATAACACCAGACGTATCCACCACCACCACCACCACCACCACCAAATAACACCAGACGTATCCACCACCACCACCACCACCACCAAATACCACCAGACGTATCCACCACCACCACCACCACCACCAAATAACACCAGACGTATCCACCACCACCACCACCACCACCACCACCACCACCAAATAACACCAGACGTATCCACCACCACCACCACCACCACCAAATACCACCAGACGTATCCACCACCACCACCACCACCACCACCACCAAATACCACCAGACGTATCCACCACCACCACCAAATACCACCAGACGTATCCACCACCACCACCACCACCACCATATAACACCAGATGTATCCACCACCACCACCACCACCACCACCACCAAATACCACCAGACGTATCCACCACCACCACCACCAAATACCACCAGACGTATCCACCACCACCACCACCATGTCGCATCCTCTCCCCTCCTCCTCACTCCCTCCTTGTCAGGCCCTCACCCCGTCTTCACTCGCATACAACACATATTTCCCCTCCTCTTCATTGCAACGCCTTTTAGAGCCCGTTGGTTTCGGTGACGTCAATTTTAAGGTAAACAAAGAGCCGGTATGAAAAAGTGAGAAGGTACACTCAGTCCTTCACACGTCTCGAAATTAGATCGTACTGATATAAAGCTTGCGAGAATAGTCAAGGTACGAGACTATATCGATAAAATTGACATATGATAAGAATAATGTACCAGAAATAATAAGAAATGAAATAATATGGAATGAGAAAAAATATATAGTGAAAATACCTAAAAAGCAGAATAAATAAAAAAAGAATATAAAAAAATCTTAATATCTGAGCATTGAATGGCGTATTATAAAGATCATCAAAACTGAAGGGACACAAACACATGAGGAGCATTTACGATTGAAAAGAAATAAAAACTAGAAATAAAGATAACTTCGATAAGAGAATAATTAAACAGATGACAACCAGCAAGTAAGACATGGGATAAAGAAGATGGCTATTATGAAGGGTCTTAGGAGCGACTACGACTAAGTAATTCTTGCCTTTCCTTCCCTTCCCTCCTTTCCTTCCTCCCCTTCAGTTGTCCTCCTACCCTTTCTCTCCCTCCATCCCTCCTTCTCTCCCTTCCTTTCAATTGTCCTCCTCACCTTTCCCTCCCTCCCCTTCGATTGTCCTCTCTCTCCCTCCCCCTCGACAGTCCTCCCCCCTCTTTCCCTCGACTGTCCTCTTCTCTCCCTCCCTCCCTCCCTTTCGACTTTTCTCCCCCTCCCTCCCTCCCTCCCTTTCGACTTTCCTTGCCCTCCCTCCCCCTCAACTGTCCTCCCCATATCCTTCTCTTGACTCTCCTCCTCCTCCCTCCCTATCTCCCTCCCCCTCGTCAGTCCTTTCCCTCTCCCCCTTAACTTTCCTCCTCTTCTCCCTTCGATTTTCCTCTCGCACTACCTCTCTCCCTCTCGACTATTCTCTCTCTTCTCTCTCCCTTTCGACTTTCCTACCTCGCCCTTCCTCTCCCTGCCTATCCTTCCCCTCTGTATCCTTCTTGACTGTCCTCCCCCTCCCTCCCCTTCGACTGCCCTCCCCTTCTCTCCCCCTCGACTGTCCTCCCCCTTCCCCCTCGACTGCTCTCCCCCTCCCTCCCTCCCTCCTCTCGACTCTTCTCCCCCTCCATTCCCCTCGACTGTCATCCTGCCGCTCCCTCCGCCTCCCTCCCCCTCGACTCTCCTCCCCCTCCTTCCTCTTCGACTTTCTTCCCCTTCCCTCCCGTTCGACTGTCCTCCCCTTCCATCCCCCTCTAGAGTCCTCTCCCTTCGTCGCCCTCTAATGTCCTCTCCCTCCCTCTCTCTCTAGTATCCTCTCCCTTCCCTCTTTCCCTCTCCGAGTGTGTTCCTCCTCCCTCCTTGCCCCACTCTTCTCCCTGACTGTTCTTCTCTCTCCCCGTCAACTTCCCTCCCCCTTAACTTTCCTCCTCCCTCTCCCTCAACATCCTCCCCTCTCTCCCTCGATTGCCCTCCCCTCCCCCTCGACCCTGGGTATGTAAAGCAGGAGAGTCGAGTTGCTCCTTCACTCCTCCTCCAACCTCACCCTCACTCACTGCTGCTGCCCCTCTCCCTGCAGGAATAAGTCCGTCCGTCGTCAGCCAGCATGGGGCGCTACCTGGCCCTCGGCTCCCTCCTTCTCCTCCTCGGTAAGTGGACTGAAGCCTTTGTACAGTCATAGGCAAAAGTCTGTTCCTCTCCTGTGCCTCCCTCACTGGTGGATTTGTAGATGCTTGAATGAGACGCAGTGGATAGTAGTTGTAACAGCAGTAGTAGTAGTTGCAGCAATAGTAGTAGTAGCAGTAATAGTAAAAGTAGTAGTAACAGTAGTATTAGTAGTATGGTGGCTCAGTGGTCGAGCTTCTGACTTGAGACCAAAGAGTCGTGAGTTCGCGCCGCACCTTGGTAAGCGCCCTGCCTGGAGAGGTAGCGCTCTCCTGTCACCTACCTGGTGGTGGCAGCCGTGGCTCAGTGGTTTAGAGCACTCTGACAGAAGGGTTAGAGGCTCGAGTCCACCCAAGGGTCATTGGTAGACATCGGGAAGGGCATCCCGTCATAAAGTGCTACACGCTCCAAAAACCAAAGTCCTCTACCCAGGGGCGATGCCTTAACCCTTATCGAAAAAAGGGAACACGGAGTAAAACTAAAAATATTACTCATTATTATTATTATTATTATTATTATTATTATTTTCTTTATTATAGTGGTGATGTTGGTGGTGGTGGTGGTAGTAGTAGTAGTAGTGGTAGTAGTAATAGTAGTAGTAGTAGTAGTAGTAATAGACGTAGTAGTAGTCCCAGGGCCATCCGAAGTGTGACCCAGTGGACGATAGGCTTAAACTGCCCTTTTGCAGTCCATCCTGCTCCTTTCAAGGGATACGGATGTAGTTAAGGGACGCTTGTATAAAGAGGCAGTGCTGCCGCCCAGTTATTTCCCTGTTTCCACGTGAAGGCATCCCTCTCCAGCACCGACGCAGTATATAAAGGTGCTGGAAAACCCACAGATGGATAACATGCACCTCAGTTCACTACGCCATATTAAAGCGTCTTTGAATTGAGCCATGAAAAGAAGGGGAGGGGGTAAGAGAGGTGAACGAATGTTTACAGTTGCCTCTGCAGTATTATTGCAGGAGTAGCTGGCCACCCTTCCCTACCCAGCCTGTCCAGCACACTGGCAGTCAAATGTGTCCTAATTCAAGCCACTGTATGAATCTCAACCCAATAATGTTACAACAAAGGAGCTCTGGGAGGAGGGGAATGCTAGGGTGGCAGGAAGAGCAGTGACATGGAGTTAGATTCCTCATTTCCTGTCCCTGTCCCGGAGGAGCTAGGGGACGGGTATCATTTTCACTCGGTTTGTCTGTTTGTTTGCTTGTTTGTTTGTCTATCTGTCTGTCTGTCTGTTAACAGCTTTACGTGAAAACTACTGGTGCAATTTTGACTAATTTACGGGGATGATAGGCTATGAACTTCTGATCTCGTGATTAAATTTTGGGTCAAACTGGGCCAAAGCACAGGCTGTAGGCCCCCAAAAATGGGGAAAAAATCATTTTTTTCGCCATAACTCTTTTAAAATTTGTCATATCGACATGAAACCAAGACCTAAAGGTGCATCTTTCAAATCTGCATCGTATAACATGCCTCATTACGTGTAGGGGGTCACCCCTCCAGTTAGCAGTAGGGGGGTCAATTTCAGGTGGGTTGGGCCTAAAATTTCAAATGGGCATAAAATCGTCAATTTTCACCCGATTTACTCCAAATTTGGTATGTGACATCTTTGACCAGATATCCTGTTGTGCTTATACGTCAGTACCAAAATAACTGCCTGGGACGGGTTTGCTATGCCTTGGCACCTATTTTTTTCTTGGCATTCTGGCCATCGTTTACTATGCGGGGCATTAGGCCAAATGAAGTAAAGAGCCAAAGACAAAACAGCAGCCCACACACCATAAACGAGACGGTCAGTCTAAGGGGCCAATTGCGGAGGCAGCATAAAATAAAATGCTCGTAGATTGGCTAGACGGACCTCCTTCCCCCTGACAATCAGAAGTGTGAGAATCCCCTTGACCAGGATCAGCTGTCCTGAGCAGATCGTACAAGGTAGAGAAAGTCGTGGCTCTGAGCTGGTATGACCTGGTGCGGGCACTGAGCGTCAGGAGGTGGCGGTAGGAGATCACAACTAGCCAATCCTTAGTGCCCATGGTATAATGGAATGATTGGCAGCACTCTTTTGCCTGAGGAGGGAAGGACTCATTGACCTCCTTGGCCAAGGAGCTGGTCGACGCATCCTCGGCCATGGAGATGGAGTCAGAAGAGTCCTGCCCCTCCTTGGTCACTGACGGTGGTTGGTGGCCTTCGGTAGCAGTCTGAATCTTGGCCAGGTCTGGATCTGGGTTGGTGATCGGTGTTGCTGTCTTCCGGTTGAGGGGAGCATCCAGCCTCAGCCTTTTCTGCAGTGTTGTGCGGGGGGCAGTAGGTTGCGGCTGCTGGGCCTGATGGTCCTGGCGGCAAGGAACAGAGTATACATCGTGGGTGAAGCACCTGGGGAAGACAAAGTGAGGCAGCCTGTTCTCCTCAAAGCTCTTATGGAGAGAAATGAGCAAAAGCCCCCTTGTCACCCCCACAAAAAGCCTTCACCATCGTGATGCACATCTCCATGATGTGCTCATCTCCCCAGGACTCACATGATCCCTGGCCCGGTGTTCCCGGGCCATGAGATGCCGCCGTGCGTAGGTAGAATCCTGCACGGCCACGCCTCCTGGTCCAGTAACATCCCGAGCTTCAGGACCCTCGTGAGTCCCAGAGAGACAAAACACCACCGACTCACTGTCCACAAGGGAGCGGTGGAGATGCCAAGGGTTTGATGCAATGACAATCTGGCAGTGTTTGAAAACATCAGTGCCAGTATCCTGGCGGCTGAAACCGTACCCCTCCCTGACATTGAACCAAACCACGGTTCCCCTGATCTTCTGGGCCGCCAGAGACTGAGGTCTGCTATGTACCCCCCCTCAATAGGTCACAGGCAGTAGTAGATGCATCTTCCATTGTTGCTCATCTGATTTTCCTCTCAGCTACCTCTCCTCAATCCCTTGGGACCGCTTCTTGTTTGGCAGAGATTTATACTGTGACTGGGAATGAGGCACAACGTCTGACCGCCAGTGTACTGTTCGTGTGGCAGCATCATAACTTCAAACACTGCTGTTGCCTGTTAAGCATTTTTGTCAATGATGCTCCTTAATCTCAAGGTTTGTGGTATTAGTTATTGAAATAGCTACAAACAAAGTTGAACTCTCATTAATTAATATGATCTGAATTAATTATGTGGCCTCAATGGGAAGGTAAATTGATTTAAAAGCGTAAAAATGGCTCCAGTCCCTGATTTCTGATACGTGTGAACCCCGAAACACATGGGAACTTGAACTGATACATACATTTGCTATGAGAGAGAGAGAGAGGGAAAGAGGAGAGATGGGCACCTGTGTATGATAAAAGGGAAAAGTGGAGGAGGGCGGAGAGAGTGCAGGGGTACCCAGCCTTGCATGTGTTCGACGCCTGATACCAAGCAGGGTACTCGATATTATTACTTTTACCTTATCTGCCCAAATGAAACTTACTTCTGTTTATGACGGTGTCATGTTACTGCATTGGTGCTTGAAAGTTCGAGGGAGTTATATGCTTCATTTGGTTTATTTGCTTGTCTCTGTCTGTTTGTTAGCAAGATTATTAAAAAAAAAAACTATTGGATGAAATTGCACCAAATCTGGCATAATGTCTGTGAACCAGAGAAACAGGTAGTTAATATTTGACCAAAAGGGCCCTTGGTGTCCTGGGTCAGGGAAAGGTCACCTCAAACGGTTCTGAAACAATTTTGACCACACCTGGTGGAAGGGTTGAAGGACAGGGAAGGATGAAGCGAATCAGTCTTGAGAACAACCGGATATATGTAAAGGTCGTGGGCAAGGTCAAATGTTTGGCCCTTTAACAGTTTTGATTTCACCGGATCAAACATGGTGGAGGGTCTCGTGGATGAAATTTCTCAGGTTTCAGAACAATAGGTTGCAGGGTGAGGTGAACATAAATATGTCTGATTCGATTTGGTGGATGGGTTGATCAGGTAAGAATGAAGTAATTTGATTTTCGAAGCAATCAGTCAGAGGTCAAGGGCACACGATAGGGTTAAAGGTACGACCTTTTAGACCGATTTTAGGGGCGGGTGTTACACACTCTGTATGCTTCTTCCACTGAATTTGTTTGTATGTCGAGAGAAAGTAATGTGTCTATCCAAAGTAAGTCCGAGATTACTGGAATGTCTCTCCAGTGAGAATGATTGGCTAATGAGGAAGAACTGAGGGTATGCTTGAGAATCGTGTTCATTTGGAGTAAAGAGAGTGTTGAATTGCTTTCTGAAGCAGTCAGTCTGTTTTGCTTAAGCCAGTGCTCTATTGAGCATAGGTACTCTTGGAGCTGGTCGTCTGTTTGTTGAGCTTTGATATTATCTGAAGCAATTTGTAGGTCATCAGCACAGGACAGTATTGTTATTGAAGAAGGGAGATTTTTAAGTCGTAGAAAAAGTTGAACGTGAAGGTAAGTGAACTGTACACTGTGGGACACCATTGGTATGTATTATGAGTTAGGATCTGTGGTTTTGGGTGAGTACGTGGGTCTGTATGACTACGAGGAACTTGGTTAGCTACTTCTTGTCATTGCCTTCCATATTATTTTGTGCTTGAGAGTCTGTTTATGATGATATGTACTGTTGTTTAATTGACAGCATTGAACATGTCTGCTCCTACTAATGTGGGTTGTAGTTTTTTCCTTGTTGAAACTATCCAGGATGTGATGATTCAGCTGAGAAAGGTGTGTAGTGGTTGAGTGCTGGGACCAAAGTCAGTGTTGGGAATTAGACAGAGGTATGAGGATGGGTGATGTTGTTTAGAATTAGCTTTTCCATAATCTTAGTGGGTGTGCATAACAGATGTTGGCCTGTGCAGTGATGGGTGGTTGGGTGGTTTTTCTGGCTTGAGTGTAGGAATAACGACTGTTTGCCTCCAGATATCAAGGATTGGGATGTTAGTTCACGAAAAGTTGAACATTTAGGTGAGGCTCTTAATAGTTATGGGGCCGAGGCATTTTAATTGGATGCTTGTGATCATATCTGGTCCTGCTGCTTTGGACCTTTTGCATTTTTGAGTATTTGCTGGACTTTAGTGAGGTGAATTAGACGGTATATGTGTATCACATTTGACTTACCATTTTTAAAATGATTGTTTGGTTTTGAAGGTTGCAATTATTGTGGATTATTTTGTCTCTCTATCCATCTGTCGTCTGTTTTTCTATCTATCTATAGCTAGACATCGTAATCCCGTGAGGGGCATCACCATGTCCTCCGCCATCAAGCTGCCTTTTCACCAACGCTCACCTCCCTCTCCACACTATCCCTCCATTTGATCTTCGGTCTACCTTTCCATTCCCCCGTCCACCTAACATACATTGGCCTAGTCAGTCTTTCATTTTCCATCCTCTCCACAAGGCCAAACCATCTCAGAGCATTCATTTAATCCATTTCAGCCACATTCATATAAACACCGTAAGTCTCCTTCACTTCCATATTTGTGTCTGTCTCTCCACTGCTCTCACCCTTGACTTGTGATCTACCAACAGGGTCCAAGCTTCAATTCCTTACGTAAAAGTGGAGATAATAATACCGTCATGCAGCGACTTTTTTACTTCCATACTGACTTCCTCATTCCTTACCACTGCTTTTACAGAGTCTGTAACCTTTCATCCTTACTAGTTTATTGATAGTCAGCTTGTCTCTTTGCTCCCTCATGCTGAGGATGGTTCCATTGTGATTTATCCAGGCTTCATGGGCGGGGGACTTCGACCAGTGTGGGGCTTTCTTGTTAAAGCTCAGCATTCAAGATGGAGAAATGGCAATATTAGGCCAAGTATAGTGGACAAACTGTGTGTGTAAAAAGGATGGCTGTCCCTCCCTCCTTTCCTCCACCGTCCATCTCTCCTCCCCATACACGAGAGTGTATAAATCTGACAGACGTGTCTTTATGTACTTGATAAAATTATTCCTTCTCATTAACTTCCCCCCCTTCCCCCCTCTCTCTGGGTGTGATGAACGGGTTCCTAGGTAGGGTAGAGTGTCTCTCTCCTTTTTTTCTCTCTCTCTGAATGTGTGCGTGCGTGTGTGTGTTCTTACCTAATTGTATCTTTACAGGAATGAGTCAAGCTTGTACTGTCCCGTGTATTAAACCATTTTTATCATGCATATCCTTAAATTTATGAATTATTTTGGCACACATTATTTCATTCGGTAGTGCATTCTACTGACTAATTGCCCTATTTGGGAAACTAAATTTCCTTACGTCATTGTCACCTCTCTTTTTATGCAGTTTTTTGCAGTGTCCTCTTGCTGCTGCTTCGCCATAGGTTATATACTCATTAATGTCTATATTCTTTTCTCTGATATTCATTTATATAGCATAATCATGTCTCCTCTTTTCTTTTTCTCCTGTAATGTTGGCAGATTCTGTTTTTCTAGTCTTTCTTCGTAGCCTAGATCTCTTAAGCTAGGTACCCATCCTATAGCTGCCCAATGAACTTTTTCAGTCTTATCTATGTGTTTCTTGAGATGAGGATTTCAGACTACTGCTGCGTACTGCAGGGTTGGTCTGAAGAATGATATTATCTTTCTTAGCATGTCTTCATTTATGTATGTGAATACTATTCTCGTATTTGCAAGCAGTGTATACATGTTCCTTACCTTCTCACTGATGTGGTCAGCCGGTGATAGTCTGTTATTGATAATCACACCTAGGTCCTTCTCTCTTTCTAATATGTGTATGGTTTTGCTTCCTAACTTATAATCCCAATCTGGTCTTTTCTACTTTTACCAAACTTAGTTACAGGACACTTGTCCACATTGAATTCTATTTGCCATTTATTACTCCATTCATGAAATTTATTTAATTCTTCTTGTAGCTCTCTACAAGAGTCTGTTAGCAATTTTCCTTTGTATTTTTGCATCATCAGCAAACATATTTAGATAGCTTTCATTTTCAGTGTTACCATCTATGTCATTTATATACACTAAAAACATAACTGGTGCCAGCATTGAGCCCTGTGGAACTCTGCTAGTCACATCCTTCCATGATAATTTCCCCTTAGTACTGTTCTCATTTCACTTTTTCTGAGAAAATCCTGCATCCAACAGTACAGTTTGCTTCGGATTCCTCCTCGATGGTACAGTTTCCATAAAAGTCTTTGGTGCGGTACTCTGCCAAATACTTTCTTGAAATCTAAATAGATACTGTCCACCCATCCTTCTCTTTTCTGTAATGTTTCTGCAAACTTTTCGTCTATCTGTCACAGTAGCTTAATAGATTAGTAACACATGATTTTCCCTTTCTGAAACCAAACTGCCTTTCTGTTATCATACTGTGTTCTTCTAGAATCTAGATGGTTTACCCAAACTTTTTTTATCAGCTTTTCCAGTATCTTACAACACTGGTTAGCGATGCTGGTCGGTAGTTAAGTTTTTTTTTTCTTAATGCGAAGAAGAAGGAACCAAAGGCCGCGAGCCTGCAATTATTGTTCCTTCCAAGAGAAAAAGAAAATACAAGAGAGAGCCAAATTCAAGGGGATTTTGTCTATTCCTTTTCTTGAATAGGGGAACACTGTTTGCTTTCTTCAAATATCAGGTAGTTTACCTTGACCCAAGGATTCCTTGAATATTAAATATATTGGTCTACTTAACTCCTTCGCATGTTCATGTAGCACCCAACCTGAAATTTCGTCAGGACCATTTGCTTTTCGTTTGTTTAATTTACTTAACTCCTCCTGTATTTCTTTTTCTGATGTTTGTATATCTGGTAATATGTGTGGGCATGCATGTTCCATATCATCTCTCTCAAGATTATTTTCTTCTGTAAAAACTGATTGGAAATTTTTATTTAGTGCTTCACAAACATCTTTCTCTTGTGTGTTGATGATCCCTTCGTCCATATTGGATTGTATTTTATCTTTTACTTGGGTTTTGCATTGGATGTTGCTGTAAAATAGCTTCGGTTGATCACAACTTTTATTTATAATGCCTTCCTCAGATTGTCTTTGGGCTTCTCTCCTTATTTCTGTATAATCGTTTCTTGCCTGTTTATAGTTATTATATGCCCTCTCACTATTGTGTCTTCCGTATCTATTCCACAACAAGTCGCCTTTTTCTTTTGATTATTTATACATTCTATATTAAACCATTTCTTTATTTTCACTTCTGCTTCTCTGTGCTGTGGGATGTAATTTTGGACTCCTATTTCATAAAGTTCACAGAACTTTCTATATATAACATTTAAATCTTGTCCTCTAAGTTCCTTTTCCCAATCTATTCTAAGAAATACTTCTTTAGGTCATGGTAGTTGCCTTTTTTGTAGTTTAGGCTTTTTTGTAAGTTTCATTACTGTTAGCTATGTCATACGTAATCCTGAAGTTGCAGTTTAATACAGCATGGTTGCTTTTGCCGAATGGAGGGTGATACATTATATTGTCAATATCATTTTCTTGCCTACGGAATATAAGATCTAGTGCTGATGATACACCAAGTCCTCCTTTTCTGGTCTTTTCCTTTACATGTTGTGTTAGGAAAAACTCCTGCACAAGATCCAGGAGCTTTTGACACCAACAGCTTTCCTGGCTTTTTATATCTAGAGTATTCCAATTTATATTTGTACTGAAATATCCAGTTAATATAATTCTTTCAGATTTCTCCTCCATTCTATGTAGTAATGCTCTTAAACTCTGAATTGTACTCTCTGCCATGTCTTCATATTCGCCTCTTTCCCAAGTGTTTGATCTGGGTAGCATGTAGGCTATAAATTTGTCACAATTACTTCCCCTTCGGATGTATTAATCTCTACTGCAATCAGTTCTACTTGTGAGGGTATATCTAGTTCTATTTCTTTGTCTTGTGGATTTTTCTTTGTTAATATTATAACTCCTCCTTTTTTGTTTAAGTTCTTATCTCTTCTCCATATACTGTATTCCTCTAAGTTCAGGGTATCGTTTGATATCCATGGTATTATTATTATTTTTTTTTCAGGTAGGCAAGTAATATATGGTTCCTTTTCTTTGATATAATCTTTCATCTCTAATAATTTAGATACCAGTCCATCTACATTTGAGTACATCAGCTTAATCATCTTGTTTACATACTTGTCATAACTTGGGTCTACTACCTTCCTCCTTTTTATTCCCTTCTGGTTATGTACCACTTTTATACCTGGAATCCAATTACTTTGTAAAAAAAATGTACTCTTCTCTTTCTCTGATCTTCCCTCGTTCTTTGTTTTTGCCTCCTCCCTCTTTACTTTTAGTAATCCCAATTCCTCATGAGTTAGGCATCTTTTTTATCCATCCATTTTTAAATTCCTTTTTTTTTTTTTTTTTGCATAAGTCTGCATTTTTTAGTATCTCCTCCACAGTGTTCACACTCTCGAGGGCTATTTTCAGGGGCCTTGACTTACTTCTCTCATATATCCCTAGCCTTCTGTGTTCCTCCATGTCTTTATTACAGATTTCCTCTGATACTGCCTTCAATATGCTCATTATATTTGTCATCCCCGTATTGTCTCTGAAATCTTTTTTTTTTTATTTCTTCCTCCTCTGTATCAGTGATTACTATAGATTTGTTGATATCTGCTGAATCTTTGACTAATTTTGGGTTGTTTTGGATACTTTTTTCACATTTTAATATATATTTTTTCGACTCTTGTTTCTAAGTCTTTCTTTACTTTCACCATTTCAGCATACATAGTTTCCAAATCATTTTTGTAACTTTCAATTGCTTCATTCACCTGGGTTAACTTCTCAGTATCACTGCTCTGATCTGTCAGACTACTTGCTTGCCTAATTGTCTCTGTATCATTTCTGAACTCATCCATAATATTCTCATGGTTGACAACTGTGCTTGCCATTTCACTAATCTTCCTTTTAAGTTAACCTATTTCAGCTGACAGCTCATCTATTGTGTGTGTGTGTGTGTGTGTGTGTGTGTGTGTGTGTGTGTGTGTGTTGTGGAGGGGTTCCCAAGTGGGTTGGGGTAATGGTGCCTCTCTCTTACCTTCACACACTCTGACTCTCTCTTACTCTCTCCCTCTGTAGGCTTGGTGGAGGGGTTCACAAGTGGAGTGGAGTACCAGTTCCGCTACAGCAGTCGTGTAGTGGCGGGGCTGCCGTCCCTCAAGCAGCAGTACTCGGCAATTGGATTGCAGGCTGACCTCACCATGCAGGTCACAGAGGGGAACATAGTTATCTTTCAGGTACCTCTTTTCCATATTCATAAAAATGCAATGTGACTTGAATGTGTGCAGTGTGACCCTAGTATGTATAGTTTGACCCTAGTGTTTGTCCAGTATGAACGAAGTGCTTGTAGAATGTGACCCTATTGTATGTAGTGCGACTCCAGTGTGTGCAGCATGACCCTGGTATGTGTAATGTGACCATACAATGGATAATGTGACCTTAGTATGAGCAGTTGATGGTACTGGAGTGTGTGCGGTGTCACCCTATATTGTGCAGTGTGACCCTGTTTTGTTCAGTATCCTGTAATGCTGGGAGGTAATAAAGGGGCAGCAACTGGCTGTAATGTGTTTGACTAATGTTACTCCGATAGATAAGCAACGTTGAGATGGGGGATTTCCACGACGAGCTGCACTGTGACCTCAGCGCCCCAGTACCTATCGAATACCATCCCATTGAGAATGAGGACATCAGCAAGCCATTCAGTCTGCACCTTAATGGCTCCGAGGTAGGCTACACAACAGAGGGGAGAGGGAATAAACTAACCGAACTTATCCTGATCTAGCCAAACCTAACGAACCTAACCTAACCTAATCTAACCTAGTCCGTCCTGTTTTATGTAGCCTAGCCTATTCTATCCTACCCTGACCTATCTTGTTCTTACCTAGTTTAACCTAGTCTAACTTAAGCTAATATAACCTATCTCTACCTAACCTAATCAAGACCACCCCATCCTTACCAAACTTAACATTTTCTTACGTAGCCTAACCTAACTAATCCTAACCTAACCTAGTCTTACCTGTCCTTACCTAACCGAACTTAACATAATCTAACCTAGCTCAGCTCAGCTTTCTCACCTGTTCTTCACTCCTCACCCATACGGCTGCAAGTTAGGCAAAGGAAACCATGATTTTAAATACTTCTTGTTTTCGCCAGACTATTTTCTTCAGCCTAAGACCAATGTTTCGAATCCAGAATATTAGATGCAGCCTTGATTGGGGGCCAGGACGATGCAGATATTATGAATGCCGGTTACAGGTAGATAGGTAGGCTGATATATATATATATATATATATATATATATATATATATATATATATATATATATATATATATATATATATATATATATATATACATATATATATATATATATATATATATATATATATATATATATATATATATATATATATATAGAGAGAGAGAGAGAGAGAGAGAGAGAGAGAGAGAGACTCATTATCAGGGGTCTCCTAAGCCGAATAATACCATCCAGCAGCAGCAACAAAAACCATATCATCGTGGTGAAGGGATCAATTGCTTCACTACGAGGACGTATTTTATCACTCGAGCTTCCTTCAGACGATTTATTCAGCTTTCAATTTGCCTTCAGATGATTGTAGTTGTTCAAGCTGCTTTCAGACGACTGTATTCAGTGTTCACTCTGCATCTGGACGACTTTATTCGATGTTCAAACTTACTCCAGACGATTTCATTCAGCTTAGGAAAGACCTCTTGTACTGATGGGACAAATGAAGAGAAATAGGTAGAAAGGCAGGGACACAGAGATAGATAACTAGACAGACAAACAGCCAGCCAGCCAGAAGATAGCTAGCTAGCTAGATAGATTGATTGATAAGAAAAATCTCTTAAGCCTGGTAAAAATCGTCTGGTGGTGGCGAGAATGTACTGAATGACACGTTGTCGCTACGGAGATAATAAATTTTTCGTGATAAGCACATTTGTCTCCGTATTGTTATTTTTGGTGTCCAAGTGTATTATCAGATTCTGTTTTGTTTAGTGATATATATTTACATTTTATTTTTTTATTTATTTATCCATTCATTTTTCACTCAGTCATTCGAGTTTGATTGTGAATGTTTGATATATCCATTTTAATTTAACTTGGTCTAAAAATTCCATGTCTCTGACTAGAATGCTGAGTTGTAGCCATATATTAACACTAGAATTTGGTGCTATACCTCATACCAATTAATCTGGCCAGGCATGTATGGCAACACTGTTCCGGCAGAGATTCTGATTGGCTGAAGGTGTTTGTTCGATTTTGTTGTTGCTAAAACTGATACTCTTTTTATTATCAGATGTGATACTGAGTTTGTCGACAATACAATGGTCAAAAGCAATAAGAAATCCGTTATATACTTATCAGCAATGAAATTTTCGTAGGAAGATAGAGATATTGCGTCAACAAAGTATTAAAACAGTCCAAGTCAAGGTCAGCATTCGAACAATTCCTTTAAATCTCCGACACTCCGTAATATAACAGAAAATTAAGGAAACCTGCTTAATCTAAGCGTTGGTGTAACACACATTTAAATTTTAAGATCAGTCTGCACCCTTAAATCGTGCCACAACTCTGAATAATTAAAAATTCTAATGAAAAGACTAGTTCTGCGGGGAGGGAGGTTTGAAAAAATCGCGATAAATCAAAGTAGGCTAAATGAAAACTATTTCATCATACATCCTCTATTATCACAGTACGGACTGATCTCAAAAATTTAAATGTGTTATACCAACGCTTAGGTCAGGCAAGTTTCCTTAATTTTCTGTTATATTACGGAGTGTCAGAGATTTAAAGGAATTGTTCGAACGCTGACCTTGACTTGGACTGTCATAATACTTTGTTGACGCAATATCTCTATCTTCCTACGAAAATTTCATTGCTGATAAGTATATAACGGATTTCTTATTGCCTTTGACCATTGTATTGTCGACAAACTCAGTATCACATCTGATAATAAAAAGAGTATCAGTTTTAGCAACAACGAAATCGAACAAACACCTTCAGCCAATCAGAATCTCTGCCGGAACAGTGTTGCCATACATACCTGGCCAGATTAATTGGCATGAGGTATACCAATACACCAGTCCTGTATGAGACAGCCCTAGCATGTATTCAATATGGACGGTGGGTGTTAGCGCCGAAGTGGTGACATGTAGAGGTGTATGGTATGTAGGAGGACTACTGGGCCTTGATAGCAGGCTGTGAAGCCTATGCCCAGAGTCGGACACATTAAAAAAAAAAAAAAAAAAAAAAAAAGTCATGAAGAATTGCTGTGGAAGTGACGTCGAGACACAGCAGTCTTTTTTTCTGACACAGAGCTGCATGAAATTATTATTATTATTGTTGTTGTTGTTGTTGTTGATGTTGTATTCACAATTATTATAATCACTATCACCATCGCCCTAAATCCACTTCACACTTAATCACTCTCAGTCTTACCATTATTAGCCTAACTACCATTATTAATGTTAATATCACTGATGCCATCGCTACTATTGCTACCACCACTATCACTGTGGCCATCACTACCATTGTTACCATCACTACCATTGTTACCACCACTACCACTGTTACCATCACTACCATTGTTACCATCACTACCATTGTTACCACCACTAACACCGTTACCATCACTACCATTGTTACCACTACTACCATTGTTACCACCACTAAAACTGTTACCATCACTACCATTGTTACCACTACTACCATTGTTACCATCACTACCATTGTTACCACCACTAACACTGTTACCATCACTACCACTGTTACCACTACTACCATTGTTACCATCACTACCATTGTTACCACCACTAACACTGTTACCATCACTACCATTGTTACCACTACTACCATTGTTACCACCACTACCACTGTTACCATCACTACCATTGTTACCACCACTAACACTGTTACCATCACTACCATTATTACCATCACTACCATTGTTACCACCACTACCACTGTTACCACCACTACCACTGTTACCATCACTACCATTGTTACCACTACTATCACTGTTACCATCACTACCATTATTACCACCACTACCATTGTTACCATCACTACCATTGTTATCATCACTACCATTGTTACAACTACTATCACTGTTACCATCACTACCATTGTTACCACCACTACCATTGTTACCATCACTACCATTGTTATCATCACTACCATTGTTACCACTACTATCACTGTTACCATCACTACCATTATTACCACCACTACCATTGTTACCATCACTACCATTGTTATCATCACTACCATTGTTACCACTACTATCACTGTTACCATCACTACCATTATTACCACCACTACCATTGTTACCATCACTACCATTGTTACCACCACTCCCATTGTTACCATCACTCCCATTGTTACCATCACTACCATTGTTACCATCACTACCATTGTTACCATCACCAACACTGTTACCATCACTACCATTGTTACCATCACTACCATTGTTACCACTACTACCATTGTTACCATCACTACCATTGTTACCATGACTACCATTGTTACCACTACTACCACTGTTACCATCACTACCATTGTTACCATCACTCCCATTGTTACCATCACTACCATTGTTACCATCACTACCATTATTACCACCACTACCATTTTTACCATCACTACCATTATTACCACCACTGCCATTTTTACCATCGCTACTATTCCTGCCATTATTACCACAACTACCATGACTACCATTATCAGTGTCTGTAACTCACCTTCGCATGCCACAGCCCAGGTACATAGAAGGTCCCTCAGAGCAGGCCTGGATCACCAACCTCAGGAAAGCCGTGGCCAACATCGTCAGCATCCCTCCACTGATGGTTAGTGACTCCTCTCCTCTCCTCTCCTTTCCTCTTCTCCTCTTCTCTCCTCTCCTCTCCTGTCATCTTCTCTTCTGTACATCGTCAACGTCATTCAGCAGCTGGTCAGTGATACGTAAGCGCCTCTTGTCATTTACTCTTTTTCTAACTCTTCTTTCCTATCCTTTCCTTTCCCGTTTTCTCTGCTTTTCTCTTCTCCTCTCTGCTATAGTTTCTTTTTTCTTCTGTACCCTCCTCTGCTCTCGTAATTTCTCTTCTCTTCTCTACCCTGTTGGCTCTATTCTACGTCGTCAAAGTCCATTTTACTTTCCTCTCCTCTCCTCTCGCCTCATCTGCTCTGCTCTGCTTTCCCCTCCTCTCCTCTCCTCTCCTCTCCTCTCCTCTCCTCTCCTCTCCTCATGTCTTCCTCATTTTCAGTCAGGCATTATCTTAAGCTTCATTGCCTTAATCAGCTGTTTTTTCTTTGTTATAGTTTTATAAATTGGTTTATAAATTTTAATTTTTTCTTTTTATATGGGTTGTTTGCGTTAATTTTTTGGAGGTGTATGTTTACTTAATTGCTTATTTTGTTGTCATTGTTCTTGAATGTGGTTCATATTAATTGTTTATTTATTCATATATTTTGAAGGTCGTGTTAAATGATTTTCTTGCTTTTCAGTTTATGTTGTTTACTTTCATATTGTTTTATGTTGGTTGTAAAAATTTTTGCTTTCTCCATTTTTCTTTTAAATGTTGTTACTATTTCTTTTAATCGTTTATAGAGATGCTAGCTTTGGAAGTGGTTCTTACTGTTTGTTTGTTAATTGTATTTTTATGGAGACAGTTCCCTTGATTCTGGGGAGGAACTCCTTCACATGGTGGCGCCGATATAACCGAGCAGCTCCTCTGCCCGGTTATACAGACGTCCCTCATCTTCCTCCCTATCCCCCCAAAAGTGGATGGTGGACCATCAGAGAAGGGAAGCTTCAGTCTGCAGTTCACCGGGTTCACTTTTCAGATGAACCTGTTACTGCAACTACGACGACCACCACGTAGTTCCCTTTGGCACACTTGGGTAGATTCCACTTATGAGACAAGTCTCTGAATTACTAAACAGTCAAAGAGACAAATATCTTTCCATTTCCGTCTAAAGAAAATTTGGAACTGACCAAATGTAGTGAAAACTGAATCTCTACTAGTGTGCGTTTCATATGGTACGATTTTTCCCAGTGTGTTTTGACTGGACTAGGGAAGGTTTGGAGTCAGTGGATCCAGTGTTTGGCCCTTGGCTTTTGATGCTACTGTGAGCAGACCAATAGGCAGGATGCAGTTGGGGAAGACAGTGAGTGTGTCTGGGTTGACTGCTGAAATGCTGAAGGCCTGAGGAGATGTAGGAGAGGGTCTAGTTACTGACCTGAGAAATTCGATTATATATGAGTGAGTTGCTCCAGATGACTGGCTGAAGAGTGTGATAGTAAATGTGTACAAGGGGAATGATGATGCCCTGGAAAGAGGAAATTATAGAGGCATAAACCTTTAGGACCAGATCCTGAAAGTAATGGAGAGAGTCCTATAACGTATTATCAGAGAAAGAGTAAATATTCATGAAATACAGTTCGGGTTTTTGGCAGACAAAGGGACCATTCATGCCATATTGTCCAACAGCTTCAGGAACAATTTACAAGAAACTAAAGGGAACTGTACTTTGTTTTTGTTGATTCTGAGAAAGCCTTTGGCAGAGTCCCTAGAGAGATGGTGAAGTGGGCAATGAGAAAGCTTAGGATAGAGGTGTGGCCGGCTAGAGTGGTTATGGCTATGTATGTGGGTTACTATGATAATGATGATGATGATAATGATGATGGTGATAGTTATTGCAATGATGATGATGGTTATTAGTGATGATGATGTTGATGGTTATTATAATGATGATGATGATAATGGTTATTACAATGATGATGATGATGATGATGGTTATTATAATGATGATGATGATGATGATGGTTATTATAATGATGATGATGATGATGATGGTTATTATAATGATGATGATGATGATGATGGTTATTATAATGATGATGATGATGGTTATTATAATGATGATGATGATGATCGTTATTACAATGATGATGATGATGATGATGGTTATTATAATGATGATGATGATGAGGGTTATTACAATGATGGTGATGATGGTTACTACGTTGTTGATGATGATGTACTTACCTGTTTCTCCCCCCCCCCCACTCAGGGTCGCAGGAACAGCCAGCCTTCCTTCATGGTAGAGGAAGAAACCATGGCAGGGAAGTGTAATGTATGGTAAGGCGAAAAAACAAAAACACTTAGGGCGATACACTTCACCCCTTAAAAACACTTAGGGCGATACACTTCACCCCTTAAAAACACTTAGGGCGATACACTTCACCCCTTAAAAACACTTAGGGCGATACACTTCACTTAAAAACACCTAGGGCGATACACTTTACCCCTGAAAAGCACTTAGGGCGATACACTTCACTACTTAAAAACACCTAGGGCGATACACTTCACCCCTTAAAAACACTTAGGGCGAACAGGGCAGTACTCCCGAGGTTGATGGCAAGCTGGTGACAGGGAGAGCTGGAGCTCCCGTTTCACCAGCCCTCAGGACTTGATCCTGACCATCTCCCTTTTCTGAACATTTTCAGTGCATTCATTTACACAGAGAGTAGGCCAGCATGCTCTCATGATACCTCTACCTTCAACTGTCTACACCACACTACATGCGCATAACATATCACACCTTCTATTCACATCTTTAGTAATGGCCGCTGCAATCTCATAATCAAATGAGGTGGTATCTCGGATTGCCACCACCGGCAGGGTAGGGCTGGAGGCACAGGGTCCTCCCGGTCGCTATCAAGCGACTGTGCCAGCAGCGACTGTTGCTATTTCCGGGAATGCTCGTCGGCGAAGAGGTGACGGTGCGGCCTTATTCTTTACCAACATCCGCGGCCTTACCACAAATTTAAACTCAGTTCATTTTTTCCTTCAGTCCATATCCCCTTTGGCCCTTTTCCTCACAGAACCACAAATCTCACCCTCTACCGATATATCTTCATTTTGTTTTCCCGGTTACCATCTCCTTACAAACTTTCGAAACAAGGGCGGCACCTGTTGTTATATCAAATCCCAATATGCAGTTGATACTATTTTAAACTTCACTTCATCCAGTTTTGATTACTCATTATATAAATTAAATTGCCAAAACATTACCAATATATATCTGTGTAGTTTATCGTTCCCCCAATGCTTCTTCGGAACCCAGTGTATTTGATTCCATATCCACTCAGTTGAGTAACCTTGACCTTGCCCTAGGAAAAGAAATTACCATTTTGGGTGATTTTAACATACACAATGTTAACATACACAATGTTGACGACGCTGGTCTAGAATGCGAGCTGTTTGCGGAATCGTTTAATCTCACCCAGTTGGTAAAGCAACCAACCAGAATACCTGATAATCCTGACCATAATGCCCATCTCTTGGATTTATTCTTGACAAATAATCCAGATCAATACAGGATAGAGGTACTGTCACCACTTGGATCCTCTGACCACAATCTCATCAAAGCCTCATTAGTTAACCCTCCTACACCTCCCCATTCCGAACCTGTCAGGGTGACCCGATGGCACTTTGACAGGGCAGACTGGGATGGATTTAGAAATTATCTTGCTGATGTTCCATGGCAGTCTTTCTTCTCTAGTGATCCCAATTCTACCCAGTCCCACATTTGTGACTTAATACTAGCTGGTATGGATTTATTCATACCAAGTCAACAATTCACTAAAAGATCAAACTCTCCAAAATGGTTTGATGGCAATTGTGCCAGAGCAACATCCCAAAAGTCATTAGCATATAACTCTTACTTAAAATAAAAAACACCTGAATCACTCTCCCAATTTAAAATTGCTAGAAATCATGCAAAAGCTGTATTAAATCTATCTAAATCAAACTTTCTTCAAAAGCAAGCATCAAAACTACTTAACAACCCTAATGACAATAGAATATTCTGGTCAACTCTTAATTCTTTCAATAATAACTTTAACAAGTCATCTTCCATTCCCCCACTAAAATCTTCAGATGGCAATATTACAAATGACCCACGTGGGAAAGCAGATATCTTTGCTAGTACCTTTGCAAGAAACTCTACCATAGATGATACCAGCCAGAATGTCTCAGTACTGGAACTTGATTCTCCCGAAATTGCCCCACTTAAAATACAGACAAGATTTGTAAAATCCATCCTAGACAAATTACCTACCAACAAAGCTTCAGGTCCAGATGGAATTCCGCCAATTGTTTTGAAAAAGTGTTCCCCTGAACTTGCCTCTGTCCTAGCTAAATTATTCAGACTATGCATACGTACTTCTTTATTCCCAAATTCATGGAAAGAAGCCAATATCCACCCAGTTCCGAAGAAAGGAAGTTCGTCTGACTCCTCCAATTACAGACCAATAGCTATCACATCTTCTCTTGGTAAGGTATTTGAAACTTTAATTAATAAGCATATTGTTAAACATCTTGAATCCAACAACTTAATTAATGATAGACAATACGGTTTTCGCCACGAAAGATCCACCATTGACATACTCAATCTCTTAACTCATACCATCCATCAATCAATTGATCTTTTTGGAGAAACTCATGCAGTAGCTCTTGATATCTCTAAAGCTTTCGACAGAGTATGGCACCGTTCCTTGCTGTCCAAACTCCCTTGCTATGGACTAACGTCTTTTGTTCCTTTGATTTCTTCTTATCTTAGTGACAGGAAAATAAGAGTAAAAGTAGATGATGTATTTTCGAATTTCCACTCAATTAACGCTGGCGTGCCGCAGGGATCAGTTCTGGCCCCAACCCTATTTCTGGTTCATATTAATGATCTCTTATCTGTCACTCACAATCCCATTCACTCATATGCAGATGACTCAACACTACATAGTTCATTCACACTCAGACATCCATTTACAAAGTCTAATATCTCTACCTCTCAACTCAATACAGCCATCACCATAAATCAAGATCTATCTACAATCAGTGAATGGGGACAAAACAACCTTGTCTCTTTTAATGCTAGTAAAACTAAATATATACAGTTTACTAATAGACAGATATTGCCAGATTCGTACATTACCTTCAGTGCTACTAATATTCCCATCTCCAAAAGTATTGAAATTCTTGGTGTCTCACTTAACAGTGCCCTCAGCTGGACCTCTCATGTCAGATCACTTGCTAAAACCGCCTCAAAGAAACTTGTATTATTGTACAGAGTCCGTAACTTCTTTGCCGATGAGCAGTTAGCTATAATTTATAAGAGTCATGTGCGCTCTCAGCTTGAATATTGCTCTCCCTTGTGGAATGGTTGTGGAGAGGTTGCATTAAGACAACTAGACAAAATTCAGAATAAAGCTGTTAGAATCATTAACAACCCTGCCATTACATATAAACTACCTCCCCTGCAAGTAAGAAGGAATGTTGCCTCCCTTGCATTATTTTACAGATATTTTTTTGGCAAATGCTCAGACGAAGTTGCGTCCATGGTGCAACCTCTCCATGCCTTCCCTCGTGCTACACGGGCATCTGGTAGTGCTCATGACTGGAATGTCACTCAACCATATTGCAGAACTTCTGCCTATCAGAATTCTTTCATTCCCCGAACTGTATCTCTCTGGAACTCGCTTCCCCAGAGTTGTTTTCCTCCAAATTTCAACCTACAACTGTTCAAGTCTAACTGTTACAGATATTTTATGAACAGAGGACACCAGTAATCTGGTGTATCGATTATTTTTTTTCTCCATTTGTTTTTCCTTCCTCCGTTCTGTTATTAAAAGAAAAAAAAAAAAACTTAAAAACACTTAGGACGATACTCTTCATCCCTTAAAAACACTTAGGGCAATACAGTTCATCACTTAAAAACACTTAGGAGGGCAAAACACTTCACTTAAAAACACTTATGACTATACACTTCACCACTTAAAAACACTTAGGGCAATTCACTTCACTTAAAAATACTTAAGGCGATACACTTCACTTAAAAACACTTATGACTATACACTTCACCACTTAAAAACACTTTTGGCGATACACTTCAATTAAAAACACTTAGGGCGATACACTTCACTTAAAAACACTTAGGGCGATACACTTCACTTAAAAACACTTAGGGCGATACACTTCACTTAAAAACACTTAGGGCGATACACTTCACTTAAAACACTTATTGCGGTACACTTTACCACTTAGGGCGACACTAAAAACACCGATACACTTCATGTAAAACACTTAGGGCGATACACTTCATGTAAAACACTTAGGGTGATACACTTCATGTAAAACACTTAGGGCGATACTCTTCGCCACTTAAAAACACTTAGGGCGATACACTTCACTTAAAAACACTTAGGGCGATACACTTCACTTAAAACACTTATTGCGGTACACTTTACCACTTAAAAACACCTATTGCGGTACACTTCACCCCTTTAAACACACTTAGGGCGATACACTTCACTTAAAACACTTAGGGCGATACACTTCATGTAAAACACTTAGGGCGATACTCTTCGCCACTTAAAAACACTTAGGGCGATACACTTCACTTAAAACACTTAAGGTGATACACTTCACCCCTTCAGTACGATGCAGTGTTTTCTCTTTCAATCTTGCTCTCTCCTTACGATCTTACTCATTCTAAGGGAACGGCCTGGGAGAGAAGGATCAAACGAACGCTAGATCCATCCCTTCCAGTCCGAATAGTCACCCCTGAAATAAATCAACTCTTCATCGGTGTTAAGGACTTAGCATCCTCTGGCCCTTGTGACCCACCTTTGCCAGAAGAGAAACTCTCTCTCTCTCTCTCTCTCTCTCTCACACACACACACACACACACACACACACACACACACACACACTTTTTCTTTCTCTTGTTCTCCCTCTCCATCCCCTATCCTTCCCTCCCTACTCTCTCTCTCTGTCTCTCTGATATAATTAACCCATAATGCTTTTTAGAGCAGCAAATAAATATAAGTAAATAAAAAATAAATAAGCATGAATAAATCTTCTGTGGTATCTCCTAAGCTGAATAAAATCGTCTGAATCACGTCCTCAGGCTGCCCTCCCTCCTTCAGGTACACGCTGCTGAAGCTGTCGGAGTACGAGGCGACCATGGAAAACCAGAGGCAGGAGGCGGCCATAGAGGAGGATGCACAGGCCACGGGGCAGGCGGGGAGGTGGGTGGTAGATAGACAGATAGATAGATAGATAAATTAATAGAGTACATGTTGTAGACTAATGATGGACTGCTCGCTCGCTCGCTCGCTAGATAGATAGATAGTTAGATAGATAGATGCTGTAGCTAGATAAATAGAGTACATACACTAATAATGAACTGCTCGCTAGATAGATAGATAGATGGACATATACTAGTAATGAATAGATAGATGGATGGGTCGATTCATAGAGATACTGTAGACATAGTACAGTACGTGACCAATACTGGATAGATGGATAGATAGATAGAATGAAAAAAATATACAGATAGATACTATAGACAGGCACATATATACTGTAGTACATTAACTAATAATGGATAGATAGATGGACGGATACTGTAGACAGACAGAGTAATACAGTGCATTTACAATTTTATATATATAATATACGTACCGGTATATATATATATATATATATATATATATGTATATATATATATATATATATATATATATTCAGAGAGAGAGAGAGAGAGAGAGAGAGAGAGAGAGAGAGAGAGAGAGAGAGAGGCTCTACAAAGCACGTCTTCCTTTTGAGGAGGCAATTCTAAATTACAATATCTGTATGACAGTCTGTGTACTGCTCCTTAGTTCTGTAGTTATAGAATGTAACCTTTGTTCAGGTAGTTGTGGTAATATTGGATTGTAGTAGCCATAGGTTTCCACGGTCATTAACTGCCAGTATTTAATGCTCTATACTGAAGAAATGTATTAGGTCCCTCTTGCTGTTTACTTATGAATGGTCACAACACAGATCTAAGAATACATGACTTCTGGCGTCATGACTTGGAGTGCTGGTTGAGAAATTCTTTTCTATTAATTTTAAATTTTTATACCTGGCCACTTCGATTCCCAGATCAGGTCCCTCTTGTTGTTTACTTATGAAGATTTTTAATGACACTGGTATAAACAACAGAATTCCAAACAGTGGAGGAACTGTGGCTGGGTGTTGTCATTGCTGTATGCAGACACGACATAACTCAGGCAACATGGAAGGAGTTAGGCAGTCACAAGTGCCACGTGGTGATCCACTCCTTTCCCGGTGACGACCAAGCAAGATGCCTGGAACCACTGTCTGACTCACTTTTTCATTTCTGCAACATTCGCGGCCTTTCCTCCAACTTTCTCTCTGTGGAGCACCACCTCTCCTCCTCTAAACCTCGCATTCTCTTCCTAGCTGAGACCCAGCTGTCTGTGACTGATACCAAACCCTTTTCTGTATCCTCCTACTTTCTTTATACTCATTTCAGAGCCAAAGGTGGCTGTTGTGTATATCTATACAACAATATATCTTGCTCTTGTGTTCATGAACCTGAATCTTCTGAATTCTCTGCCTTCTGGCTTAGGCTGTCTTGTCATTCTCTGACTAAATATATCTGTGCTGTTTACTTATCCCCTAATTATAATGACTACGAAAATTTTTTCGACAATCTTACTTCTAAGATGGAACACATTCTATCAATCTTTCCTTTCTATGAAATCTCCTTTCTAGGAGATTTCAGTGTCCACCACCACCTTTGGCACTCCTTCCTTCCACCTGGTGAACAAGTCTACGTCTTTTCTGTCCTTATTGACCTAGAGCAGCTTGTACAGCACCCTACCCATATCCCTGACAGCCTTGGAGATAGTTCCAACATACCTGACCTCTTCCTTACAACTAATCCTTCTGCTTACACCGTTAATCTTTTCTCTCCGTTGGGCCCCTCCAATCACAACTTTAACCTTATTACCTTAACCTATCCTATTGCTCCAGTAGGGCCTGTGGACCCTCCCAAAAAGTGTCGGTTTTGGCACTTTGGAGCTGCGGATTGGGAGGCCCTCAGGCCGTACTTCTTTGATTTTACCTGGAATGATTATTGCTTCCATGGCCAAGAGCCATCTGAGTGTGCCTTGCGCATTACAGAGGTTATTCTCTCAGGCATGGAAGCAAACATTCCTTTCTCATATCCTTTGAGTAATGAAAAGAAAAAATGGTTTAATCACGTTTGTTCTAATGCTGTCCGCAACAAGAAGAAGGCCTACAAAAGGTACCAGAGCCAACCCACCCCTGACTCTTATCTCTTATTTTCCTGACTAGAGTAGTGCTAAGTCTGTCCTTTGCTTTGCTAAATATAATTTCCTTAGTATTAAATGCTCTGAACTCTCCAACTCAAACTCTTCCCGCTCCTTCTGGCACCTTGCCAAAAACCTTTCTAACAGCTTTACTGCATCATCCCTCCCTTCTCTTTCCCACTGTGATGGCTCTGTAGCTATTTATTCTAACGATAAAGCAGAACTCTTCACTCAGACTTTCTCCTCCAATTCCACCCTAGACAATTGTGGTGCAGTCCCTCCACCACTTTCCCCCTCTGACTTCCTCATGGCTGACATTGAAATTTCTTCAGTTGATGTATTTTCTGTCATCACTGGCCTCAGTACTAACAAGGCATATGGACCTGACGGCGTTCCTCCTGTTGTCTTCAAGAACTACACTTCTGTACTTACACTCTGCCTAGGCAAACTCTTCCACCTTTGTCAACTTTCACCTTTCCTTCCTGCTGGAAGTTTGCTCTCATATAGCCAGTCCCAAAGAAGGGTGGCCATTCACAGCCCTAGAACTGTTGTCCAATTGTTTTTAACTTCTGTATTTCAAAATGTGAGTTTATTCTAAAAAAAAAAATAATAATAAAGTATCTTTCCTATTACAACCTTCTTTCTGATTGTCACTATGGGTTCCGCCAGAGACGTTCCTTTTGTGATCTTTTCACCTACCTTTCAGACTCCTGGTTATCCTCCTTACGGGACTTTAGTGAAAGCTTTGCCGTTGCACTTGACATCTCAAAGGCTTTCGATCGAGTCTGGAATAAATTTTTAATTTCCAAACTGCCCTCCTGCAGTCTCTATCCTTCCATCTGCATCTTCATCTCAAGCTTCCTTTTTGGTCGCTCTATAGCTGTTGTTGTAAACGGCCACCATTCTTCTCCTAAAGCTATCAATAGCAGTGTTCCTCAGGGTTCTGTCCTGTCTCCAACTCTTTTCCTTTTATTCGCCAGTAACCTTTTAAGCTGTACATCCAACCCTTCCACTAATACGCTGATGACTCCACCCTACACCTTTCCATTTGCTTCTCTCAGGGTCCATCTCAGCAGTTACTTCAGCATAGATGGATGAGGCAATGGTACACCTAATGTCTAACTTGGCTCATATCTGAGATTGGTGTATAGGCAATATTGTTGTTTTCAATGCATCAAAAACTCAGTTTTTCCATGAAAAGAGGAACCTGTACTGAACACAGGAAAAATAATCCAATATATTACCACTATGCCACAAATTGAACCAAGGACTCCAAGGTGAGAGCCAGGCAGCAATCCACTACACTATGACCAAGTAAAAGTTATCTCACATTGTCGCAATCTTGTAACCAATGTCCTTCCGCCCCCACTGTGGGGCTGAAGAGGGTCTCACTTGAGAGTCCCGCGTTCGATTCCCGGCATAGTGGTAATATATTGGATCAGAGTTTACATCTTTCAAAGCAACAAAATCTTCCACAGGAGTATCCTCTGATTTTTAGCGATATCAAACTCAGTCTTACATCATCTTTAAACATACTTGGGGTTTCATTTTTGCGGGATTTATCTTGGAAAGATCATATTACCTCTCTTGTAAAATCTGTTTCCAAGAGATTGGGTGTGCTAAGCCGACCCTGTGCCTTCATTACCCCTACACAGTTGTTGACTTTATACATGAGTTTTATTCGCCCTGTGTACAGTACAACTCTCAAATGTGGTGAGGTTCCCTACAAACAGCTCCTCTCAACAATTTGGAGTGAAAGGCTTTTCATGTTATTAACTCTCCTCTTACTGGCTTCCTCTTATTGGCTCCCTTCAGCCTTTGTCTCTTCGCCTTTTTTATCTCTTTTCAATCGCTACTTCAATGGTCACTGCTCCTCTGAAATGTCTGCAAGTATCCCTTCAGCACTACGGTGGGAGCGTAACACCTGTCATGCTAACAAACTCTCATCTTATTTCTGTCCAGCTCTCTGATGCAAGAGTTAACCGTTAGTCCCAGTCCTTCACATGTGTAACAGATCAAATGTGGAACTGTCTCCCTCTGTAAGTATATCCTGCTGCCTATAATCTCCAGTCTTTCAAGTGCAGTGTGTCCAGGTATCTGGAAATCAAATGAACGGATCTTGAATTTGGCTCTCTGTTTTCTTGTAATGTTTTTATCCTTGGAGGGAAAAATCTTGCTGGCTTCTGGCCTTTGGTTCATTTTTTCTTGCATAAAAAAATGCAACAGGAGGATGTAAATTTGGCCATAACCTCTAAACCATAACATAATGCCCATACTGTGGTGAGCAAGAAAGTAGAAAATAATTATAACACTTCGAGTTGATTATATTCCAATTGTATAATTATTTCAGCCTCTGTGTTGTGACCATTTATTCATATATCCAGTTGTTCAGTGTCTCTTTGGTCCACTAGATTAGTTTGACGCGTTAAAATTTATAATTTATGAGAACGCTGCAAACCAACTGCTCATATATATATATATATATATATATATATATATATATATATATATATATATATATATATATATATATATATATATATATATATATAACTATATATAACTATATATATATATATATATATATATATATATATATATATATATATATATATATATATATATATATATATATATATATATATATATATATATATATATATCATCACCATCATCCGGGCCTCCTTTCCCACCCTAGGGTAGAGTGGAGGAGTAGCAACGTCCAGACAGCCAATGTTTGCCCAATTCAATAGGCCATGCGTCCATTCACTCATCATTCAAGCCCTCGAAATCCTGGCTGCATCACACTGACCAAAAACTTTTTACCACATTCTGTAGCTTCACATACACCTATTTGATAGAGCAAATCCGAACGCTGTCACGTTAAAAAGGGGTGCCAAATCCCTGATAGTGCACTTCTCCGCACAAAATTCATTCATCCAGCTCGGTCTCTTGTTAGTCCCATAGCCTTGCCAACTTCCATACCTCTCTTCCTCAAACACTCATCCATCATATCCCTCCACCTTTTTCTTGGCCTACCTAGCCTCCTCCCTCTTCAAATTCGCTTAGATATACGTATTTCACCACTCTGTTGTCATCCATTCTCTCCCCATGACCATACCATCTCAGTACACTCTCTTTGCTTCTGGTGTCCACCGACTTCCTCAGTCCGCATATTTTGCGTATCGCATTATTCCGTATGCCACCCACTCTCTGTACTCCACATACATTCCTCAGCAGTCCCATCTCCACTGCTCTTACTCTTGACTTTTCATTTTCATGCCACACCATAGTCTCACACCGGTATGTTAAGGTTGGCACTAACACTCCTTCATGTAAGCCTTGCGCAGCTGCAGCATTCAAGCCTCTGCTTCTTATCAAGGCCTTCATAGCACCGGCTACTTTCCTTCCTTGTGTCCCTCTATTTTCCACTTCTTTTGCACATTTTCCTCTCTTTTCTATCACTGTACCCAGGTATTTGAACGCTCTCACCATTTCCAGTCTCTCTCCATTCACTGTAACATCACACTGGGGGTAACCTACTCTCTCGATTACCATCACTTTACTCTTTTCTACATTTACTCTCAAGGCATGACGCACAGACATCAGCAAAAGTCTGCACTAGTCTACCAAGTTCTTGTTCGGTATTTGCACGTACTGTAGCACTGCATCATCAGCGGACAACAAATTTGAGATATTCCATCCATCACCATTCATTATTAGTGCCATCCCTCTCTCCATTACTCGTGTCTTTACTTCTCTCATCACCCCATCCATATATATATTGAACAACCATGGGGACATAACGCAACCTTGTCCCACGCCCACATTGATCGTGAACCATTCTCTTATATGCCCATTTTCCCTTACATATGCCTCACTACTATCATAAAAACTCTTGACGGCACCTAGCAGCTTGCCACCTACACCGTACATGCGCAAAACCTTCCACAATTCTTCTCTGTCTACTTTGTCGTATGCTTTTTCCGGATCCATAAATGCCATAAGCACCTTATTGTCCTTCTCACACGCCTTCTCCACTATCTCTCTCCCTGGAAATATTTGATCCACACATTCTCTGCCACTCCTAAAGCCACCCTGTTCTTCACTCACTAAGACTTCTTATATCTCTCTTCCTTTCTCTGTATTACTTCTTGCATATACCTTCCCTACACCACTCAATAGACTTATGCCACGATAATTCTTTCACTCACTTCGCTCACCTTTATTTTTGTACAGGGGGTACAGTCACTGTCTTTTTCCACTCTGCTGGCCCAGCTTCACTCATCCATGCCTACTTACATATCTCCAACAAGCACTTCATTCCCTTCTCCCCACTTCACACTCTGCATACACCCCATCAACCCCAGCCGCTTTCCCATTTTCCATTCTCTTTACTGCCTTCTTCACCTGTACGAGTGTCACATTTCCTGACACTGCGTTCCTTCTCTGTACACCCCCAAAACCAATCATGTTAATAGTCGCTTTGCTCTCTCCATTCCCATTCATCAGCCTTTCAAAATATTTTTTCCATCTTGTCCTTACTTCATCCCAATTGGCTAATAATCTACCACTTACATCTTTCACGGTTCCTTCCACTGTCACTTCTACATTTCCTCACATCTTTCCAGAATAACTTCCTATTTTCAGAGCAGTTTGTATTCACTTTTCTTCCTAGATCATCATTTACCTCCTTCTTTTTCCTCTTCATTAGTCTGTTTACATGCTTCTTGATTTCAGTATATCATTTCATATTTTAACTGAACCCCTGTCCTGTATCCACGATGATGATGATGATGATGATGGTATTCCAGTTTAACCTCGACCAAAACCGGAGGAACCAAGACTCGTTCCAAGACTTCCAAGACTCGCTCTAAAACGTCCAAAACCGCTTCCAAAACCACGTCCAAAACCGCGGGCGCCCTCACCAGGCCTGATGTGGAGGGCATCAACTGGGACCTGTGGACGCTGACCAGATCCATCAGATTCAGTAGCTGCCATGGCGGGTTCCGCGTGAGGGTGAGCAGAGTTGTGTATGTAGTTGTGTATAGTGACCAGCTTTTAACACCATCACCACCACCAACACCAACACTAATACTCCTGCTATTACTAAGTACGTTTGTGTGCCACCATCAGCGTCGGGTCTCTGATAGCAACACATAGGAATCCATATTCCTCTTTCTATCTTATTCATAGCGATATGCATTAATCCTGGAACGGGTGGCCACAAACAAACTATTTCCATGTCACTCTGTTGTATGCTGCCCAGCTGTTCTTTCTCCAGCTTACACTACCCTCCCTCTTATACCTCTCGATCTCATCGTGCCATCTCATCCTGGACCATCTCACACTCTCACCTACCACCTTACTCACATACATTCTCCCTGTTAATTATTCATTCTCTATTCTCTTTTCGCTCGATCGTTCGTCTATAAAGGCTCCAGCATGCTTGTATGCGTCGGTCTTGGTCAGCTAATTGCGGCTGTCTACGCTGCTTGATCTCTAGTAGCCTCTGTATTCAGTCCTTTATCCCTAAGGTCACACTCTATGACGTCGTCCCCCTTTTTTTTCGGTCTGCCTGTGGCAACTCTACCTTCAACGTTCACACGTCTCACCCTCTTCCCGGGCATTACTGGGTGTTCTTGGGGCAAGGTTTATGAGACGTTCCTTTTCCAGCGGTTCCACTGCCACATCATGCCACTCCACACAACAGACGTCCTGTCAGCACCCTCGCCTCACCATGTCTCATACACACAGACCTGCCATTTTTTGTATTGACTGAATGAGTGTGATTCTTTTCTCCTTTCCGGAGATACACGGTAACAAGGATGCCGGTAAGTCCATGGAGCCATGGTAAAAAAACAAAAATTGAAGAAATAAGGTAACTTAGTAAATCTCCACACCACAGCATGGAGACCTACTGTATTCCTTCCGTTTCTTCTTTCTCTCCTCAACACTTTTCAGCTTGGTACCATTCCTTTATTTGTTGACCATTTCTCTTCAAACTTGGTACAGTAATTGTTCCCTGGGTCAGTAACGGCCCAACCTCTTTCAACCCCCCCCCTTTTTTTTTCTTTTCTTTTTTTAATCTAAGAATTTCAAAGGGTTAATAGGTTCAAACAGCAAACCATATAAACACACAAATTTTGGGATTCTGTGTTCTTGTATGTCCATTAATTATGGCAATTCGCACTAAAGTATATCAATGTCCTGCTGCAGGGTGGAGGCCATCTTGCATTCCCTTGGCAGTGATGCAACCTTTAATATGTTTCCTGCCTTCCCATCTCACCCGCTTCATATACTCTTCCACTCTGTTCATTCACCATGTTATCCCTTGTTGAAACGACAGATACGTCATGCCAGAAATTTAGTGCAGAAATAAAGAAATTAAGCATTTTCTACAAGCTGCTTCCAGTGTGTGTTTCTCTCTCTCTCTCTCTCTCTCTCTCTCTCTCTCTGTCTGTCTGTCTGTCTGTCTGTCTGTCTGTCTCTCTCTCTCTCTCTCTCTCTCTCTCTCTCTCTCTCTCTCTCTCTCTCTCTCTCTCTCTCTCTCTCTCTCTCTCTCTCTCTCACACACACACACACATTTCATCCATTCCATCCATCCTCCTACTAATTTCCAGTATATGATCCTTCTCCCCAGATCCACGGCAACAAGGCTGCGGGCGAGTCCATAGTGCAGAGTTCAGTGTCACAGTACCTGGTGAGGGGGGAAGTAGGGAAGCTCCGGCTGGAGAGGGCGGTGGTCACAGGAAGCATTACAGTGTTCCCAGACCCACGCGACCAAACACACTCCATCACAGCCATCACTAACCAGGTATGTATAGCACAGCCACCTAGTTAACACCTTTATGATCGGGAGAACTCTAGTATCGTAAATCAAGGTAACACCAGGCCATTATATTCAGGTAACAGTGGTCACATATCCACACGACCACACACACCTCACCACAGCCATCACCAACCAGGTATATATAGTACAGTCACGACACTTTCATGATCCGGACAACTCTAGCATTTTATTCCTGCTAATGACAGACGATTTTGTTTATCAAACAGTGTTCCCAGATCCACACACACACACACACACACACACACACACACACACACACACACACACACACACACACACACACACACACACACACACACACACACACACACACACACACACACACACACTTCAACACGGCAGTATATCCAGTCAGGGACAAAAGTTCGCCCACTATTGCACTACGTCTGCTCCTCACTCAGGACATGTACGACTACGTCACTTTCCTCCGTGACGCATCATATCACATCTGTGGGCAGAGAAACATACCAAGCTTCTCTCAGAAATATTATCCAGCAAGGGAGAGTGAAGATTACAGAATAGGTGAAATATCTGGCAAAATGTCGCTTCCTTCCTGGCCCATATTATCCAGCAGAGGAAAGGAAAAAGTAAAAATGGTGAAAGATTAGGCAACATGCACAGTTAAATGAACCACTATCTAGCCAGACTTGTCTAAAGATTATGGGTGTCTTCAAGACTCGATTGTTTGCATCTCCTCAGAAAGAATCCCCAGCTTGGTGGGCTTCACTGGGGTGATTTGGATCTCATTAAAGAATACAGGGTGGTCCTTAGGAAGGGTGGCACGTAAAATAGCGCTCTACTAGAGGCTCAACTGGCTATTAATTTGTATTGCGGGAACGGCTGAGTATGCTGGTGTGGGTGAGTGTGTGGCAGCGGGAGTCAGAAATAAATAGATAATCTAAGATAGACACTGATAACATTGGCGGAGCCGTCCCCGCAACACACGAAAAAGCACCCCGCCGAGTGGAAGAGCAGCGCACTCTGTGGAAGACTCGGCCGGACGATTTCCCGTGTGTTGTGCGAACGGCCCAGTCAGCGTTATTATTGTATATCCTACATCATTTACTCATTTCCCACTCCCATTGTCACATTCACGCCCACACCAGCAGATTGAGCCATCCTTGCAACACAGAACACAGCCAGGTGAGTTTCTAGTGTAGTGCTAGTTACAGACCACCCTCTACATGGTAACCGTTCTAATAATGTTCACGTTATTGACTCATGCTCTCGCCAACATCACCGGCAAAGGAGTATGCAGAAGCGAAAACACGGGAGTTGAATTTTCATCAGTCAGCATCTCAACAAAGCATCGGCTGTGGAAGCCACTGAAAGTCGCGGAATCAACTTTTTTCCAAGTTTTGTCTGAAGATTATATAAAAAGCGATACGTAACCATAGTCAAAAGTGAGCAAGGCTGGTCTTGGAAAGGATCAGTTTTTCCAGGATTTTTTTCACTAGATTATAGGACGATATGCAATTAATTTCTTTACGTAAAGCGGATGAAAAAAAGTATCGCACACAAAGACTCTGAAGTTATCCTAAATTAAAATAGCTCGTGATGTCCCAAGAAGATTAATATTCTATCATCAAAATATTTTCGTGATAACAATACTAAGGAGGAAATGTCACGAGCATGCAATACAGTGAATCCTCATGAATGCAGATTTACCAGCGTGGGGTGGAACCATTAGGCATTTTACAACAGTCTTCGCTTGTGGGGTCAGAATGTTTCGCGCACAGTGTTTTTTCTTTTTTTATGTGAAGAAGAAGGAACCAAAGGCCGCGAGCCAGCAATTATTGTTCCTTCCAAGAGAAAAACAAAATACAGGAGAGAGCCAAATTCAAGATCCAATCATTTCGAGATGCCTGGACAAACTGCGTTTGAAAGACTGGAGATCATAGGAAGCAGGAAACACAGACAGAGGGAGACAGTTCCAGAGCTGACCAGTTGCATAAATTAAGGACTGGGAGTAACGGTTAACTCTTGGATTAGAAAGCTGGACAGAAAAGGGATGAGAGTTTGCTGCTAGACGGGTGCTACACGCCCATCGTAGAGGTGGAGGAATGCATGCAGACAGTTAAAAGGAGCAGTGACCATTGAAGTAGCGATAGAAAATAGATAAAGATGCAACAGTGCGACGAAGAGACAGGCTGAAGGGAGTCAGTAAGAGGTGGAGAGTTAATGAGACGAAAAGCCTTTGACTCCACCCTTTTGAGAAGAGCAGTATGTGTAGAGCCTCCCCACACATGAGAGTTGTACTCCACACAGGGGCAGATAAAACCCCTGTATAGAGTCAACAATTGTGCAGGGGTAAAGAAGGGACGGAGTCGGCATAGCACACCTAATCTCTTGGAAGCAGATTTTACGAGATGTAATATGATCTTTCCAAGATAAGTCCCGAGTAAATGAAACCCCAAGCATGTTCAAGGATGATGCAGGATTTAGCTGAATATTATTAAACATTGGTGGGTATACCTGTGGAAGATTTTGTCGGGTTGATTGGTGTAAAAACAACCAGATTATTTTTACCTCAGTCAGAGATACGAGCCAAGTCAGACATTAGGTGTGCCATAGCCTCATCCCTTGTTTGTTGAAGTTGCTGAGGTGGACATTGCGGGAACCAAATGGAAAGATGAAGGGTGGAGTCGTCAGCATATGATTGGATAGGGTTAGATGTACAGCTTAGAAGGTCATTGATGAATAAAACGAAGAGAGTTGGTGATAGGACAGAACCCTGAGGAACACCACTGTTGATATATCTAGGAGAATGATGGCTGTCTACAACAGTGGCTAAAGAACAACTAGAAAGGAAGCTAGAGATGAAGGCACAGATAGAAGGATAGAAACCGTAAGAGGACAGTTTGGAAATTAAAGATTTATGCCAGACTCGATCGAAAGCCTTTGAGATGTCAAGTGCAATGGCAAACCTTTTGCCAAAGTCCCGAAAGGAGGATGACCAGAAGTGTGAAAGGTAAGTGAGAAGATCGCCAGTGGAGAGTCCCTGACGGAACTCGTACTGACGATCAGAAACAAGGTTATGATAGGAAAGATGCTTTAAAATTTTTCTATTAAGAATTGATTCAAAAACTTTTGAGATACAGGATGTTAAAGCAATTGGACGATAGTTAGAGGGTTGGGAATGGTCACCTTTCTTTGGGACTGGCTGAATGAAAGCAAACTTCCAGCAAGGAGGAAAGGTACAAGTTGATAGACAAAGGCGAAAGAGTTTACCTAGGCAGGATGTAAGCAAAGAAGCACACTTCTTGAGAACAACAGGAGGGACTCGTCAGGCCCATATGCCTTATTACTACTGAGGCCTGTGATAGCAGAAAATACATCAGCTGAAGAAATTTTAATGTCAGCCATGAGGAAGTCAGAGGGGGGAAGTGATGGAGGAACAGCACCGGAATCGTCTAATGTGGAATTGGAGGAGAAAGTCTTAGTGAAGAGATCTGCTTTATCAGTAGAAGAAATAGCAACAGAGCCATCAGAGTAGAAAAGGGGAGGGAAGGATGATGAGGTAAAGTTGTTAGAAAGGTTTTTGGCAAGGTGCCAGAAGGAGCGGGAAGAATTCGAGTTGGAGAGTTGAGAGGAATTAGTACGGATGAAATTATTATTAGGAGAGTGAAGAACAGACTTAACATGATTCTGGGCAGAAACGTATAAAAGATGCGATTCAGGGGTGGGTTGGCTCTGGTACCTTATATAGGCCCTCTCCTTGTTGCGGACAGGATTAGAACAAGCGTTATTAAACCAAGGCTTTCTTGCATTAGTCAATGGATATGAGAAGGGAATGTATGCTTCCATGCCCGAGAGAATAACCTCTTTAACCCGCCCCATCCCGACATTTTCTGGGCAGTGGTACGCCCCAGTCCCGACATTTTTGGACCTTTTTTTTTTTTAGGCTCAAACATTCGCTTTTGGTGAGAAACATCGAAAATTCATAGAGAAATCGCTCACCTGAGGTTTAAAATACTCCATCCAGGTATGAGTACCTCCTTACCTGACTGGGTTTTCTAACAGGCTGGCACCAAAGAAAACGAGTTCTATGGGAGGGTAACTATTTTATCCACTCATAAACAGTATTTATTTATTTACTTGGTACGAATTTATATGTAGTACAAGAGTATATTGGTTTTCAAACAGTAATATAGGCATTATAAGCATTGTTTCACTCACTAACTCATCACCATTCATGGCCTTTTTTTTCCCACATTACCTGATCATTTCTGACTGTTTCTTCCTCTAATGCTATGTTAACTTTGTCCTCCACATTGTCATCGATTGGGGAATCACTCTGGCCCTGAATGTCTTTATTGGCCAGGTCACTGGTAACAGGTGAATTGCTGAGACAATGGCGTGCGGGGAGGGGGGAGAGGTTATGCGATGTAAGGCATTGTCCCTGCTTGGCATCTTGTAGAGGAATAGAGGAAGGTGTCCCGTGTATACGTGCCAAAAATCACTCGCGAAATCACTCACGAAAATTGAAAATTGTGCAAATTAGGGACCTTGCAATGTTGCCGCGTTAATTTATGTCTCCGGGATATGAGTGCACATCATGTGAGGACGTGAATTCACGTCTCTGGGACGGGGCGGATTAATGTGCCAGGCACACTCAGATGGCTCCTGGCCATGGAAGCAATAATCATTCCAGGTAAAATCAAAGAAGTACTGCCTGAGGGCCTCCCAATCAGCAGCTCCAAAGTGCCACAGATGACGTTTCTTTGGAGGTTGCACAGGCCATACTGGAGCGATAGGACAGGTTAAGGTGATGAGGCTGTGATCGGAGGAGCCCAACGGAGAGAAAAGATTAACAGTGTAAGCAGATAGATTGGTTGTAAGGAAGAGGTCAAATATGTTGAAGCTCTCTCCAAGGCAGTCAGGGATATGGATAGGGTGCTGTACAAGCTGCTCTAGGTCGTTAAGGATAGAAAAGGTGTAGGCTTGTTCACCAGGTGGATCAAGGAAAGGAGAGGAAAGCCAAAGGTGGTGGTGAACATTGAAATCTCCTAGAATGAAGATTTCAAAGACAGGAGAAATGAATAGAATGTATTCCATCGTAGAAGTAAGATGGTCAAAGAAGTTTTGATAGTCAGTAGAATTAGGAGATAAGTAAACAGCGCAGATATATTCAGTTAGAGAATGACATGAAAGCCGAAGTCAGAGTGTAGAGAATTCAGAAGAATCGAATTCAGGAACATGAGAGCAAGATAAGTCGTTGCGTGAACCGATACCTTTTTTTATTCATAGTACAGTTGGCAACATATGAACCTGGGACAGCATCAATGTATAGCAGAGGTCTAGCATTTGAAACACTTGACAGCCTTGACATAATCACATGTTTATTGGTAGCACTGACATAACGAACGAAGGTGTCAAATATTAGCTGAATAATGACCAAGTAACTGTGATATA
Organism: Coenobita brevimanus; assembly: GCF_032717465.1. Classification (NCBI taxonomy): domain Eukaryota; kingdom Metazoa; phylum Arthropoda; class Malacostraca; order Decapoda; family Coenobitidae; genus Coenobita; species Coenobita brevimanus. The sequence continues at coordinate 13,034,595 of NC_136992.1, read as the reverse complement.
TAAATGGTGGAAATTGTAGCTAGACCTTCGATTCACACATACACTGTCCCAGCTTCATGTGTAGCCAATTATAGTCGTCGTCATAAGCCAGGTACAGAGCTGAGGAGAAGTTGCCAACACGTTTCTGCCGGTTGTGACTATGGAAGGTGCTACATGAATCATCTTTATGTAGTAGTAGTATGAAGTGCACAACAAAATAATATGAAAAAGAAGGCTACTTTCTGTCATTTTGGGATGAATGAGATATTCAGAAGACCGGACACAATGCTGTCAGAGGACAGTCGATGAACCTAGGCTGCATCCACACCAACTGCTTGTTGATGCGGGCTTGTTTTCTGTATCACTGCACTCACAGAAGTTCTCTCCCGCACCTGCCGTCGACCACTGGGACCACTTGTATGGATTACAGTGATGCAAAATTCCCGCCTGCATCCTCCCGCGCCTGCAAGCATTTGGTATGGTCGCGCCCTTTTACTCGTGGCTGTACATTCGTGGAGCACTTATTCTGCTCGTGCACACTTCTTACTCTGGCTGGAGGGAGGTTGTTCCCAGGGTTTAGCACTGAGCGAACACCTTTTGTCCAGTGTTCGGATAATAGTTAATTATTTTACCATTTTTTATTACAAGAAATGAATATACGAAGGAAAAATAGATAAAATACAGAAAGAATTCCATACAGTAGTCTTTAGGTATTCTACAGGTACTAGACAAGGCGAGGAACAGTTAACGGTTATACTATTAAATCGCGTCCACACTAAATGCTTGCAGGCACGGTCGGTTGGGAGTGGGAGTTTTGCGTCACTGTAACCCATACAAGTGTAAGAGGCCCCACTGGACACGGGCGGGTGTGGGCGAGAAGTTTTATGGGGTACTTGCCTTTTTATAAACTGAAATTTCAACTTTGTAATAGCAAGTCCACAAAGACAGATCTCACATCCAGTTTACGTGCACCATTGGCATACTCAAGCTGCGGTCTGTTACTAAGTTGTATCTAAAGGACGATAACCTCTTGTTTGGGTGGCCTCTGTTTCAGTATCTTTGTTTCAACAGCAAGGATGATTAGGAAGTTTTGGCATGAATCTGATACGTGATTATTTTATAAAATATTATGTGTCAGCATTATAGTTCATTTACCTTAACATGGCCTAGATTTTCATCCTATTGTAACTTATTTCACGAAGCTTAATGGCTGAAAAAAAAAAGAAAGAAATACAGTGGCCCTACTTCCTTTCCATACCGCTTCCTCATGACAAGCATCACATTCTAGTGTTAATCTGTTGCTACAAGTCAGTATTCAGTATGAAGAGATGGTAATTTTAGGCCAAGTGGGTGACACAATAGTAAAGGAAATCCTGATATATGAGTACCATTGGAATAACTTACATACGAACGAGGTTATGTTGGTGAAAAAATTTGTGGTGCGTTGGATGTGTGTGTGTGTGTGTGTGTGTGTGTGTGTGTGAGAGAGAGAGAGAGAGAGAGAGAGAGAGAGAGAGAGAGAGAGAGAGAGAGAGAGAAAGTTGGAATGGAAATGGAGATTGAGTGGAATGAGTCGAGATGGAGTGGACAGAATAGGGAGCTGTAGAGGAAATGGCGATTGAGATGGAAATGTAGACGGAAATGGAAATGGTGATGGAGATGGAAATGGAGATGGAGATGGAAATGAATTGGTAATGGAAATGGAAGTGGAGATGGGGATGGAAATGAATTGGTAATGGAAATGGAAGTGGAGATGGAGATGGAGATGGAGATGGAGATGGAAATGGAAATGGAGATGGAGATGGAGATGGAAATGGAAATGGTGACAGAGATGGAAGTGGAGAGAGATGGAAATGGAGATGGAGATTCTATCACCAAATCCTGTCACTTCCACAGACACTGGAGCTGGTGGCGGTCAGACCCCTGCGAAGTGAGATTCCCCTCGACTACCAGCCCGTTGTACAGCACTTCAACTTCCACTTCACTCCTCAGTACCAGCCTGGCACGGTAAATACAACACCTCATTATCCAACACTCGAAGGCTTAGGAGGCTCTCTACATTCTTTACTAGTACTATTTTCGTAGGCTTAGGAGGCTGTCTACATTCTCTACTAGTACTATTTTGTAGGCTTAGGAGGCTGTCTACAGTCTTTCTTTACTAGTATTGTTCTCGTAGGCTTGGGAGGTTGTCTACATTCTCTACTAGTACAATTTTGTAGGCTTAGGAGGTTGTCTACAGTCTTTCTTTACTAGTATTGTTCTCGTAGGCTTGAGAGGTTGTCTACAGTCTTTCTTTACTAGTATTGTTCTCGTAGGCTTGAGAGGTTGTCTACATTCCTAACCAGTTAATTTAATATTCTGGTATTACTTTTTGTATCACCTCTATAAGTTGCTGTATAACCTTAGGTGTTATAGTTGTAAATGTTACAGTTCATCACAGGGTAATACTAAATGCTCAGAGGGATAATAGTAGATGATATGACACTAGATTAACAGATCCTCATAGCAATAATAATAACTGCTATAGTAGTAGATGTTATAATTCCTTATAGGGATATTACTAGATGCTATGATAAAAGATTTACAATTTCTATCTATCTATTGCCAGACGCCTTAATCCCGTAAGGGGTGGCCACACACAAAGCTCCTCCATGTCGCCCTGTCCCCCACCATTTCAGTGCGCTGCTTCCAGCTCACACCCGCCTCACTCATATATCTCTCCACTACATCCCTCCATCTCATCCTTGGCCTCCCCCTCCCTCTCACTCCCTCCACCTCACTCACATACACTCTCCTCGTCAGTCGCTCGCTCTCCATCCTCTCCACATGGCCAAGCCACTTCAATGTGGTTTCCTGTCACATCCACATCCACACCACAATGCTTCATTACTTCCTCATTTGTCAGTCTGTCCCTTCATGTGACTCCACATGCTCCTCTCTAATAACTCATTTCCACTGCTCTCACTCTTGTGTCCTTCCAACCAGGTCCAAGCTTCACTTCCATACGTTAGAGCTGGTATCACACTACTGTCATGCAGCGACTTCTTTACTTCCATGCTCATTTCCCTGTTTCTTATCACTGCTTTCAAAGAACCACCAACCTTTCTTCCTTGTTGTACCCTTTCAAGCACTTCACACTCTAAACTTCCATTCTTACTCATCACACTACCCAAGTACTTAAATGCATTCAGTTTCCATTTCCTCCTCATCCAACCTCACTGTACATACACTGACTTAATTTTTCTCGAAGACCATAACTTTACTCTTCCCTACATTCACCTTTAGATTCCGTTTCTTACGCACTCTCTCAGACTCATTCACCAAGCCTTGCAGCTCCCCTTCGTCTTTACTTAATAATACAGTATCATCTGCAAACAACAGTACAGGGAGTTTCCAAACATTGCCCTCTCTCATTAGGGCCGCTCCAACACCCACTGCCCTACCTTGTACGGTATCTCTTTTATAACCCCATCCATATACAGATTGAACAACCATGGAGACATGACACATCTCTGTTGCAATCCAACTTTCAAATAGAAAAATTCATTCAGTTCACTATCCACACTCACTGCAGCTTTAACACCCTCATACATACTGTTCACGACATCAGGAACTTCCCATTTACTCCATACTGTATATTCTTAATACCTTCTACAGTCCTTGTCTATCCACCCTATCATATGCTTTCT
>NC_136992.1:12818427-13025927 GCF_032717465.1 Coenobita brevimanus | reverse complement strand
GTATGTATATGCATGTGTGTTTATATATATTTCTTTAATGTACCTAGATATTATATGCAAATGTTTCATTTTATAATTTCGTTTTAGTCTTTTTCGTCTTTTAATGTCCTATTTTATTCAAAAGGAATATTTTTAGATTTTTTAGTCTCCAGCTAGTCTTTTATTTTTTAAAAGAGCTTTCCAATTTTTTATATTTATTTCTATAAACAAAATTTGTTTTAGAGAGCTTCCTTTTTAATTGGCTGTGTTCAAACAGTTACTGTCACTGCTGGTTCCTGTGCCTGCTAATCAGCTAAGGAGGCTCAGGCCAGAACTAAAGTATTGTTACAACTACTGCAGCTTATGCGATAAATGACTGCATGTACCGAATATCATATCACCATGTATTATATGTGTATTATGTACTAATATAAGTTATGTAGTGTCCTGTACTACGAAATAAAGAAATTGAATTGAACTGAAAAAACTGAACTACCACCACCCTCTAACTCCCACAGACACCCGGACAGCGACCCAGTCCGGTAGAAATGTTGACAGGTGTACCCATGACGCCTGAGATCGTCGCTGGCGCTCAGGTAAGACTCTTTCTGTGCAGCAAGACGTTAGATGTCTGGTGGTGTAATGGGTTAAGGCGCTTCGAAAGACCATCACTGACGGTCTTGTAAAACTCCTGTTGTGCAGAAAGACAGTGCATGGCTGATGGCTTAGCGCAATGGTTATCAACCTGGGGGGTGTGCCATCCTAAGAGGGCGTGAACAATTTCCAAGGGGGGGGGATGTGAGGACTGAGAAAAACAGTGATTGGCTCGAGCAAGTTTGTGTGTGTGTTGTGATGAACTGTTGATTTATATTCAGTATTCATAGTCTGTATTAATCATCAAATCATCCATATGATATGTTGGTTTCTTTCCTTCATTCCTGTAGCCTGGTCGCCTTTTTGCTTATTTTTTTCTTTCTAATCTGGTCGTTTTGAGAGAAAATGAAAGATACCAATAAGTATTATATTGCGAGAGAGACCAAACCCCAGTCAATATATACACGTTCCTCAACTTCCGCCCCTGTTCCTCGAAAAGGGTGATAATGAATTGCGGAAGGGCGACTGCAGCCTGAGTGCAACTGCAATATTTTCCACCTGAACCCGAAACAAAAATTATGATATTTCTGGTATAAGTTTTCAATCAGATGATGGCAGAAAGTTTGTGGGGGTGGGGATCCAAGGTTGGGTGGTGGGGGAGGGTGAAGTGAACATGTGAGCCAAGGTTAAAGGGGGCGCGACCAGAAAAAACTTGAGAACCGCTGATCTAGAGAGTTAACGCGCTTTAGCAGATTATCACTGACGCTCAGACAGGACTCTCGTTATGGGCAGTCTCCCCCCCCCCTCCTGATTCCCACGTTTACAGGGAGGCTTTAAGCACTGCTGCCCAGTTTGCGGCAGGGTTCCCTAAAGTTGGTAGTTGACGACACTCGACTCAGGTGTCCAGCCTCCCTTTGTGAGCTGCTTAGAAAAATGAGTACCAAGGGTAACATCTATGGGAGATAGATGTAACCTGAATAATGCAGTGGTCTTGTATCCCAAGATGGTGGGTGAATAATCCCCCTACAGCAGTGTTTCTCAAAATTTTTCACTTCATTCCCCACTTGTAGGGATCTTAACATCCTAGTGGCCCCCCTTCAGTTTTCTATCAAGCCCCTCACAAATGATGATGAAAAATGTTTTGGTACCCCCCATTTATTTTTAAGTGAAGCTTGGACGTTGTTGGAAGGACACAAGTCAAGAGTGAAAGCAGTGGAAATGAGTTATTTAAGAGGAGCCTGTGGAGTCACGTGGAGAGACAGGCTGACGAATGAGGATATAAAGGAGCGTTGTGGTGTGGATGTGATAGGAAGCGTTATGAGGAACACACTGAGGTGGTTTGGCCATGTGGAGAGGATGGAGGGTGAAAGACTGACGAAGAGAGTGTATGTGAGTGAGGTGGAGGGGGGAAGAGGGAGGGGAAGGCCGAGGATGAGATGGAGGGATGGGGTGGAGAGGTATATGAGAGAGGGGGGTGTGAGTTGGGAGCAGGGCAGTGAAATGGCGGGGGACAGGGCGACTTGGAGGCGATTTGTTTGCGGCCACCCCAAACGGGATTGAGGCGTCTGGCAATAGATAGATAGATAGATAGCTTACAACTATCAATCGGAATGCATATTTTGTTACATATCAATGGGATGGATGACAATGTTTGCTTTCAGTCAGTCGACTGATTCGAGGTTGAGTCACTGGTAATGCAGATCTCATACCTGGGTCCACATTCAACATGTTTCGGCTTTTACTTTTTCTGTGTTGAAGGGTGGAGGAACCAGATTCACATAAATATGTTTTGGAAAATGGCAAGAGGACTCTAGTGCGATTTCACTAACTTTTAGATATGACTGATACATGGAGCACCAGAACACAGTCAGAGATTTTTCTTCATAAAGGTCTCTGGCAGAATCATTCTTGAGGTCAAGGAATTCTCCCTGGACATCATCGGGAATGGCAGCAATATCAAGAGTGTCAGAGAGAGGATTCCTCACCAGTTTTTCTTCCTCCTTGAATTCTGGGATGTATCTCTTGAGCTCACATTCCAAGGATTTCAAGTGCTGAATTATTTCACTTTTGAGTGATGGGTCAAGTAGGTGATCCTCTTCGGTCTTGCCAAGAAGAACTGAAAAATTCTCAGACATGGCAACGTTTTCTGCACTCACTTTTCTTTGTCATTTCTCGATTTTAGCAAGAAATGCACGCCTACAGTCCATGAGGTGAAATACATTTCTCTCTTTGCCTTGTAGCTTGAGATTCAGTCTGTTTAACTGGTCAGGAAAGTCCGCCAGGTATGTAAGACGTGACTCCCACGACGCCTGGTTGAAGAGACTTCATAAAGCATTCTTCCCTTTCATTTTCAGCAAAACTTTAAGTTCTCTCCGAAGCTCAGTTACTCTGTTCACAGCATTGCCCTTGGAGAGCCATCACACTTTGGAGTAAACGAGGAGAGATTCAAGCTCTGAATCCATGTCTTCACAGAGTTTCTGGAAAAGGCGAGAATTCAAATCTGTTTTCACAAAGTTGACAAATTTTATCACTGCTTCCAGGATCTTGCAATGGGCATTAAGGAGGGTTTTTGACGCTAGTGCAAAACAATGGATCATGCATTGAACCACTTTCGCATTAGGAGCTACCTTCCTGACATGCCTCTGTAGACCCGATTTTGATCCCAGCATCGCCGAAGCCCCATCAATACACACTCCACAATTTTCCCAGGCTATTCCGTTAGTTGTGAAGAAAAAATTCAACGTTTCCATCACATATAAAGCTTTGGTGGCAGTTTCAAGCTGTGTACGGAACAGATAGTCATCTACTGTATGATGCCATGCATGAAAACATACCTAAAAAACACGAGCAGCGGTGCACAAGAACTCATCCGTTGATTCATCCATCTGTACTGCGAACATACCAGCTGGAGACAATCTAATCTCCCGTATCATTTGTTCCTTGATATCAGCTGACATTTCACTAATTCTTCATTTCACTGTGTCGTTTGACAAGGAAATTTGCTGAATCTTATGTGCACTTGACTCTCCAAGAACCTACTTGACCATCTTTACAGCACACGGCTTAATTGAAGGTCCACCAATCGTGTGGGCCTTTTTTTCCCTTGGTATTTCTAGGGTAACTTCATATGATGTCTCTGCTACACTTACAGTAAATTCTGTTGTTGGAAAGCACCGCTCTCATCCAGTCTCTGTTTTCCCAAATTCCGTTCATGTCGTTTGAAGAAACTCGAGTCATTCTCCGCTTACTGAGGGTGCATTGTCGTCAGATAATGCTTCAGGCAATCTGTAGGCCAAATAGAATAATTTCCCAGCACTTTGGAACACAGCACACACTGAGGTTTCTCGATTCCATCAGCGAGGATTGATGTAAATCCGTGGTTAATGTATTTATCATTGTATTTTCGCTTCTTGAAAACGTTGGCAGCCATTGCAAATATAATTCTCTCTCTCTCTCTCTCTCTCTCTCTCTCTCTCTGAAGCCAAACAGATAGAAACAGACTAATGATAAAGTTAAAAATTGTGTGGCCACTTGCACCAAAGTGAATTAATTTATTACACTGTTAAAAAAAAAAAATCAGTGTCGATAAAAATAACACCAGCATCAAACGAGTTTCACCAAACTAGCATGATTTATTTTTAACCACACCCAAGTGAATGAAATTTTATGCAGTATGAAGTCACTGGTTTTCAATATAATTTTTTTTTTTTTGCAAACATACTGCCTTCGATTGTTCGTTATTTTTTGTTTGTAATAAGTTAGAATAAGTTTCATTAAAGAAACTTTCGAGTTAATAATGCAGATGTTACCACTAGCCCAACTGAAGCAAAATTCGTCTAGCATCATAGTAACTATTAAATTATCTGAAGTTTCCCCGTGTGGTAGCTGGGTCCGTTGTCGCCTCCACTTATGCAAAGTTTAGGTAAGATCATGGTTAGGCTGTAAGAAGAAAATGTGAAATTGCTAAATGCAGCATTACAATTGGAATAATCATACTTAATTATTATCTTATCATTTTCATGATCACAAATTTTGACAGAAAACAGTAAATGTTGATGTAAAAAAATAAAACGCAAAGTGTGTCAGATGCAACAAAAGAAACATAAGGCACCACATATAAATGCATAACCATTCAAAAACATGGATAATTATAGAAAGTAGCAAAAACACTGTTTAAATTTGTAGCCGACTCTACCCTGCATTAAAATTTCACATTGTTTGTCATAAACTTCAAGTCAGAGCTGCAAAATCTGCATTGAAATCGGTTTTGGTGAAAGCCGCTTGATTTTAATTCAGTGTAACTTGGCGATTTTTTTTTTTTTTTTTGTCAGCTTGGTTTTAATTGAGATCGTTTGGTGAAAATGAATTTGTTGAATTTCGTCATATATTTTGAATCAGTGCTATATTTTGTTGGTGCAAATGTCCAGTGACAGTTAAAAACAAATGAATGAATGAGATGATGAACAGAAATGAGAAAAAATGTGAAAGCAATATCAAAGGAGGTAGAGGTGTGATAGGGAGACCACCAGTGTGCTGAGATGGCAAAGTGGAGGAATACATAAACCCATAAAACTATATCTGAATATATCTGTAGGTAGACAGATAGATAGAAAAAAAAAGACAAATATAAGTCAATTTCACATTACTAATATATATCAGATAAATATCCCACAAGTAATACTAGAATACTGTACAGAAAGCAGTAGACATTTCTCACAAACATAGTTCTGTCAGCGGCAACTGGGGTCGTGGCCTTCTGTAGAGGCGAATAGGACTTGATAATATATGGTTTGCTCAGCAACAGGTGCATTCCTGCATATTGTATACAAAGTGTTGCCACTTAGCCATATTTTTTCTAGCCCGCTCATTGGTCCAGTAGTGTTGAAACGTGGCAAGTATACTGTACACTGTAAAGAGGGAGCAAGGCGACAAGCATAAACACGTGGCCCCCTCACCCGAGTGTAAGGCAGACACACTCTAATTTACTACTTACATTAGCCCTCCATAGTCCATCTAAAATCTTGCCGTGGCCCCCTTTGGGGCCCATGGTTCTCAGTTTGAGAACCAGTGTCCTACAGGTTCAGAGACCTAAAGAGATGAATACCGCTGCCAATTGCCTCATGACGTATGACCACACTCTTCAGTTTTTGAACAATATTGTAAGATATTGAGAGTTTGTTTTCGAAATTATTAGTTAGCTACATTCCATTGCATGTTTATTGTATAAAGATTCATCCAGTCGTACATAAACAAAGCTGCCTCATTGTTCGAAGACTGACGCCTGCCCGCAATCGATGAAGTTAGGGTTGCCAGCACATGCAGGTGGTACAGTGACTGGCTCATGTTGGAGGATGTGACATAAGTGTGTTTCTTTACGTCGTAGTATCAGTGTATGAAGACTGACTAAATCCCGTTATGCTGGTGAGATCATGAAGTTTGAGACGCCCTCCACATTTAAAGATGGTTGATTGTGTATAATTATTAAGTCTTTGCATACATGTGACATCCAGGGTATCAAATATAATGCCAATGATTGTCATGAGATTGTATTTCAGAGAGTTGGGGATAACTGTGTCTGATATTGGTTCAGGCTAAGTGAAGCATGGGTGCACTGAAGTAGCGGAGATCATTTTTTTTTATTGCCACAAAGTTTTCAATTGATATACTCACATTAACACACTGGATGAGAGAAATTATGGATGAGATACATAATTTCATACAAAAAACACTATGTTGGACAGATTGCCACTAAGTTAATGTATGCTTAATGGATGAGATACTTAATGGTTGAGATATAGTTAACGCAAGACAGTAGTGTGGACAGGTTGCTAGTAGGTTAAGGATTGGTATGTACAGTACACGGTAACACAACTGATTAGATACATAATACTATGCACAAGTAAGTACGGTGCATGCATTGCCACAACGGTATGGACATATTAACACACTGAGATGGACATATTAACACATGGATGAAAGACATAATAATCACCAGCAATGCTTTAGATGGATTTTTAGCTTTGTATCATGAGTAGATTCAGACATGATTTCATGAATTTGGGCGAATCCACCTTTTCTTTGTCGTGTGGTTTATTATCATGGAGGATTTTTTTTTTCTAAGTTCGCGCCATTTTTTTGGCGTGAAATTTTCATAAAAAATGATGGAAAATATCTTGTTCGTGCTAAAGAATCTTGGTTTTTCTCCATACTCACAAACACACATTCTCTCTCCTCTATCTCCTCCACTCACACACTTCTCTCGTGTTGAGTGTTCATGAGTTCAGTTCTAGATTCGGTTATTATACTTACGCTTGCGAAGTGAAAGCAGATATTATGTTTTAGAAGTTGCGCACGCGAATCGTACTGTCCCGTGTCTTAAACCATATTTATCGTACATATCCTTAAATTTGTGAATTGTTTTGGCACACACTATTTCATTTGGTAGTGCATTCCACTGATCAATTGCTCTATTTGGGAAACTAAATTTCCTTACGTCTTTATCACCTCTCTTCTTATGCAGTTTTTTGCAGTGTTCTCTTGCTGATGCTTCCCCATAGGTTAAGTAATCATTTATGTCCATTTTCTCCTTCCCTGATATGCATTTATATAGCATAATCATGTCACCTCTTTTCCTTCACTCCTGTAGTGTTGGTAGATTCAGTTTATTTAGTCTTTCTTCATAGCTTAGATCCCTTAAGCTTGGTACCCATCTTGTAGCGGCCCTTTGAACTTTTTCAAACTTGTCTATGTGTTTTTTGAGATGAGGACTCCAGACTACTGATGCATACTCCAGGGTTGGTCTGATGAATGATGTTATTCTCTTTCTTAGCATGTCTTCATTTATGTAAACGAACGCTATTCTCATATTGGCAAGCAGTGTATACATGTTCCGTACCTTCTCACTGATGTGGTCAGCCGGAGATAGTCCGTTATTGATAATCACACCTAGGTCCTTCTCTCTTTCTGATGTGTGCAGGGTTTTGTTTCCTAATGTATAATCCTAATCAGGTCTTTTTCCACTTTTACCAAACTTGATTATATGACACTTGTCCACATTGAATTCCATTTGCCATGTATTATTCCATTCATGAAGTCTATTTAATTCTTCTTGTAGCTCTTTACAAGAGTTTGTGTTAGTAATTCTCCTTTGTATTTTTGCATCATCTGCAAACATATTTAGATAGCTTTCATTTCCAGTGTTACTATCTATATCATTTATATACACTAAAAACATGATTGGTGCCAGCACTGAGACCTGTGGTACTCCACTAGTCACTTCTTTCCATGATGAGTAATTTCCCCTTAGTACTGTTCTCATTTCTCTTTTCATGAGAAAATCTTGCATCCAACAATACAGATTGCCTCGAATTCCTCCTTGATGGTACAGTTTCCATAAAAGTCTTTGGTGTGGTACTGTGTCAAATGCTTTCTTGAAATCTAAATAGATACTGTCCACCCATCCTCCTCTTTCCTGTAATGTGTCTGTCACTCTGTCATAGGTGCTCAACAGATTAGTAACACATAATTTTCCTTTTCTGAAATCAAACTGTCTTTCTGTCATCATACTGTCTTCTTCTAGGTGAGTTACCCAAGCTTTTCTTATAAGCTTTTCTAATACCTTAATTACAACACTGGTTAGTGACACTGGTCGGTAGTTAAGTGGATTTTGTCTATTCCCTTTCTTGAATAAGGGAACAATGTTTGCTTTCTTCCAAATATCAGGTAGTTTACCTTGACTCAAGGATTTCTTGAAAATTAAAAATAATGGTTTACTTAACTACTTTGCACATTCACATAGCACCCAACATGAAATTTCATAAGGACCATTTGCTTTTCCTTTGTCTAATTTACTTAGCTCCTCCTGTATTTCTTTTTCTGATGTTTGTATATCTGGTAGTATGTGTGGGCATGCATGTTCCACATAATCCCTCTCACAATTTTTTTCCTCTGTAAAAACTGATTGGAAATTCTTGTTTAGTGCTTCACAAATATCCTTCTCTTGTGTATAGGTGATTCCATCGTCCGTAATGGATTGTATTTTGTCTTTTACTTTGGTTTTGCTTCCGATATAGCTGTAAAATAGCTTTGGTTGATCACTACTTTTATTTATGATATCCTCCTCAAACTGTTTTTGGGCTTCCCTCCTTACTCTTGTATAATCGTTTCTTGCCTGTTTGTAATTATTATATGCCCTTTCACTATTGTGTCTTCTGTATCTATTCCACAACAAATCTCTTTTTTCTTTTGATTTTTTACATTCTGTATTGAACCATTTCTGTATTTTCTTTTCTGTTTCTTTGTGCTGTAGGATGTACTTCTGGACTCCTATTTCATAAAGTTCACAGAATTTTTCATATATAGCATTTTAATCTTGTCCTCTAAGCTCCTTTTCCCAAGCAGTTTCTAAGAAGTACTTCTTTAGGTCATGGTAGTTTCTCTTTTTATAGTTTAGGCTCTTTTTGTAACTTTCATTGCTGTTAACTATGTCATATGCAATCCTGAAATTGCAATTTAGTACTGCATGGTCGCTTTTGCCGAATGGAAGGCGATATATTAAATTGTCAACAAAGTTTTCTTGCCTAGTAAATATAAGATCTAGCATTGAGGGCACATCGAGTCCTCTTTTTCTGGTGCTTTCCCTTACATGTTGCGTTAGGAAAAACTCTTGCACAAGATCCAGGAGCTTTTGGTCCCAACAGCTTTCTTGGTTTATTATATCTAGAGTATTCTAATTTATATTTGTATTAAAATCTCCAGTTAGTATAATTCTTTCCGATTTCTCTTCCATTTTATGTAGTAATGCTCTTAAACTCTGAATTGTACTCTCCACCAGGTCCTCATATTCGTCTCTTTCCCATGTGTTTAATCTGGATGGCATATACAAATTGGCTACAATTACTTTCCCTTCAGATGTACTTTATTTATCTCTACTGCAATCAGTTCTACTTGTGAGGGTATATCTAGTTCTATTTCTCTGACGTTTAGATTTTTCTTAATTAATATTATATTTCCTCCTCCTTTTTTTAAGTTTCTATCTCTTCTCCATATATTATATTCCTCTAAGTTTAGTTTGTCATTTGATATCCTTGGTGTTGATTTTGTTTCAGTTAGGCATATTATATGTGGTTCATTTTCTCTGACATAATCATTCATCTCTAATAATTTAGATACCATTCCATCCACATTTTAGTACATCAACTTAATCATCTTGTTTATATACTTGTCATGATTTGGTTCTACTACCTTCCTCCTTTTTATTCCCTCATGTTTATGTACCACTTTCATACTCCAATTAATTTGTAAAAAAATGTTTTCTTCTCCTTCTCTGATTTTCCCTCATTTTTTGTTTTTACTTCCTCCCTCTTCTCTTTCATTAATTCCAGTTCTTCTTGTGTTAGGCATCTTTTTATCCATACATTTTTTAACTCTTTTTCCATAAGATTCATTGCATTTTTTAGTATCTCCTCCACGGTGTTTACACTCTGGAAGGTTACCTTTAGGGGTCTTGACATGCTTTTCTCGTATTTCCCTAACCTTTTGTGTTCCTCTATGTCTTTACTACAGATATCCTCTGATACTTCTTTCAATATGCCCATTTCATTTGCCATCTCCTTTTTGTCTCTTGAGATCTTGTTTTTTTACTTCTTCCTCTTCTATACCAGTGATTACTATAGATTTATTGATATCCACTGAATCTCTGACTAACTTGGGATTGTTTTGGATTATTCTTTTCACTTCCTTTTTAATGCTTTTTTCTTCCACCCTTGTTTCCAAGTCTTTCTTTACTTTCACCATTTCAGCATAAGCGGTTTCCACATTTTTGTAGCTTTGCACAGCTTCATTCACCTATGTTATCTTCTCCTCAATATCACTGCTCTGGTCTATCAGACTGCTTTCTTGTCTAATTGTCTCTGTATCATTTTTGAACTCTTCCATAATACTATTTTGGTTGACTACTGTACTTGCCATTTCACTAATTTTCCTCCTAAGTGTACTCACTTCAACTGTGAGCTCATCTATGGTTGTGTCTTTCTTGTTGACTTCCTTTCCTAATTTTTGTTTTTCTTTTCTTTTTTTTTTTTTTTGCAAGTGCATCTGTTTCTTAATTTCATCAATCTCATTTTGAAAAGCCGTCTCTAACCTGTGTACTCGTTCCACCAGTTTATTGTGAATCTCCATTTCAACCAGTTTTTGGTAGAAATCATCATCCTGCTTTCTACCTTTATCCCTTTTCTTTTCCAAATTTGCTTTACTAAAGTATGTGGTCATTTTGCAGTACTAAAAGCGCATATACAGTAGTACTTAAATTCTCTGGGGCAGTTATAGACTAAACAACGATCAGTTGATTATGCGCATTCTTGCACCGCTTTATTTTCTTTTCTGTTTGACCAAGTCTTATTTAAAACTTCTTCTTTTTTATATTAGAACACCTTGTACAGAGCTTGACTCATAAAGATACTAATTCAGTTAATGCCATTGGCCAAGTTGGCCAGGTATAGAGCGGTGGCGACATGCGTCTGCTCTCCTCGGTGCCTCGGTGTGTGTGTGTGTGTTTGTTCCTACCTAAGTGTTCTTACCTAATTGTACCTTTACAGGAATGAGTCAAGCTCGTTCTGTCCCGTGTTTTGAACCATTTTGATTATACATATCTTTGAATTTATGAATACGGTAGTTTTAGCACACACAGATTCAATCGGTAGTGCATTCCACTGATCAGTTGCTCTAGGCTATTTGGGAAACTGAATTTCCTTACGTCTTTATCATCTCTCTTTTTGTACAGTTTTTTGCAGTTTCCTCTTGATGTTGCTTCCCCATAGGTTATACACTATATACTCATCTGTACCTATTTTCTCTTTTCCTAAAATGCATTCATATAGCATAATCATGTCTCCTCTATTCCTTCTCTCCCATAATGTTGGTAGGTTTAATTTTTCTAGTCTTTCTTCATAGCTTAGATCCCTTAGGCTTGGTGCCCATCTTGTTGCGATCCTTTGTACCTTTTTAAGCTTATTTATTTGTTTTTTGAGATGTGGATTCTGGAAAAAGATGCATACTATAGAGCTGGGCTAATGAGTGATGTAATTATCTTTCTCGGCATGTCTTCATTACCCGTCCCCACCCCGGAGGGGCTCGGGGACGGGTATTGTTTTCACTTGGTTTCTTTTTAACAACTTCATGCAAAACCTACTGGTGCGATCTTGACTGAAATTACAAGGATGATGTGCTATGACCGTTTGATTACCTGATTAAATTTTGAGCCAAAGTAGGCCAAGGCCTAGGCAGTAAGCCCAACAAATGTAAAAAGAAAACAGATCGTTTTTCGCCATAACTCCGTTAAAATTCGTCATATCGCCATGAAACCAAAACCTAAAGGTGCAACTTTCAAATCTGCATCCTATAACATACCTCATTTTCATCAGAGGGGGTCACCCCTAGCTAGCGGTCGGGGGGTCCGCGTCAGGTGGGTCGGGCCTAAAGTTTCATATGGGCATAAAATTGTCTTATTTTCACCCAATTTACTCCAAATTTGATATGTGACATCTTTGAGAAGATATCCTGTTGTGTTTATACGTCAGCATTAAAATGACTGCCCATGTATAGAGTTAACAGTTGTGCAGGGGTAAAGAAGGAATGGAGTCAGCTTAGCACACATAATCTCTTGGAAGCAGATTTTACAAGAGATGTAATATGATCTTTCCAAGATAAGTCCCAAGTAAATGAAACCCCAAGCATGTTCAATGATGATGCAGGATTAAGCTGAATATTATTAACCCACCGCATGCCAGTGCCGTTTTAAAACGATCTGACAATTCCATGGCCAGTGCCAGTGTCGTTTTAAAATGGTTTAAAATAAAAAACTTCACTGTGATCACATTTTTCAAGATTCGTGGGTAAAAATTGGCAGGCATGTAAGGTAACTGCTCCTCTACCATCCCCCAGGCTGTCAAGGCCATACACTCACTCGCTTCCCCCCTCACGCTTGCTCTGTCTCACTCTGCCTGTGTGCCTCACCCAGTGCTGTACATAATGAAGGCATTTTGTAAATATTTTCATGTAAGTGAAATTTGTAAATATTTTCTTGTAAGTGTAAGGACTATATAGTGAAGTTAAGTTGTAAATACCTTCTTGTAAGTGCCAGGACTATACATCATGAAGTCAGGTTGTACCTATCTTCAGATAAGTATAAGATAATGCATTCACAGTGAGAAAAATACACAAATTGTGATAGATGCTGAAGCAATAAGTAATCAGAAATGTGTACTGAACATTGCTATACCTTCCCAACATAAATACCTGAGTATACCTTATATAGAAAACGGCTTTCTCTCACATACGAGGTGAGCATGAGAGTGGCTATACCTGTAGACGAGTGTGCCGGACTGAATAAAACCCATTTCCGAGCCTCAGTCAGCATTTTAATGGCGAAATTTGTTGCTTCTACATCAAAATCTATCATTTAAGCCAAAAAAAAAAAAGTCAAAAAATGGCCAGCACTGGGGTGACCCATAGGGCTAAAAATAGCCGGCACGCTGGGGGTTAATAGCACAACAGATCATCAAAACATGTCCTGCACTTCATTTACCTTTAGCTATGATGTCTTGGTCTGTTCTTGTTAACTGCAGATTTTTTATTTAGAATACAAAAAATCTCATGTTCGGGGGGTTAACAAAGGCTACACTGAACCCTTTCTCTGCCAAAAAACTCTCTCCTCCACTAAATTAAACCAGTCACAGACTCCACTGTTTCACTGTTGAGCAGAGTCTGGTACCTGAGGTCTCTCCTGTACACTTCCAGCCAGCTGTGGGTCATGTTCTCAGTTAC
This sequence comes from Coenobita brevimanus, assembly GCF_032717465.1. NCBI lineage: Eukaryota > Metazoa > Arthropoda > Malacostraca > Decapoda > Coenobitidae > Coenobita > Coenobita brevimanus. Next base: position 13,012,532 of record NC_136992.1, on the reverse strand, counting down.
CTGTTCTCCTGCTGCATCCATACACTGGCCGAAGTCCTGAGCTTTGAAGCTGGTACAGTCAGCCATGGCCTTTTCACCCTTCAGGAGCTTGTACCAACCATGCTTAAACGTGAGCGCAGAGAGTTTCCTCCAAGCCTGGTCCTGGTTGTAGATTGCAGAGTTGAGGGAATATCGCCTGAGGTTGGCCAAGATCGTCTCCCCCTTAATGTCCTCATCTTGGGCTGCCTTCTCCTTGTCCTTGGGCACAACCACCATGTCTTTAATCAACCTTTACTGGTACAGTACGTTGCCATGATAATACCCTGGTCCATGGGCTGCAAGATTGAGGTCGAATTAGGGGACAAGAACAGCCAACTCTGTCTTAGCAGGATGAGTAGGAGCATTGTCATGGAGCAACAAAGCCTTCACTTGGTCTTGGGCAAGGCCAAAACTTTCTGTCTGATAACGATTAATCTCCTTCACAGCATGATTGCAAATCCAATCTTTGAAGATCTTGGCTGTAAACCAAGCCTCCTGCTAGGGGAAATAAAATACTGGGAGACGATCCAATAACCCCCGGAGACAACAGGTTTCAGACAATGGGAGCCTGTTGCACAGGCACAACACAAAACAGAGACGTGCTGTTTGCACACCTTACGACCAGGTACCGACTTCTCGCCAGCCAAGATATGAGTCGGCACTGACCTGAAGAACAGATCAGTTTCACCTGCATTATAAACCTGACTGAGACCTAACCCTTCTTCGTCAATCAAGTTTTTAAGCTTGGTGCAAAACTCATCTTCTTCAGTGTCAGCATCCAATGCTGCGCCATAGATCATCCTGTTGAACAGCCCATGTCGACATTTGAACCAAGTCAGCCAACCTTCAGATGCCTTGAAATCCGTGAGCCCCAGTTGCTCAGCAAGCATGGTGGCTACAGCCTTCAGCTCAACAGGATGTGCAATCATGCCACTGCCAAGCTGCCGCCAAAACCACTTCAGGCATGTCAACTCAAGTTCACAGAAGCGTGGCTTGGCCATCATCTCGCATTCGTGCCGTCGCACATTCTCACCATGTTGACCCTGGAAGAACATCTTGATGCAGTGTTTGTCCTTCCGTAAATCCTGCAACGTGGTCTGGGGTATGTTGTAGTGCTCCATTAACTGTGCTATGGTCCAGCCAGGCTCCATCTTGTTGATTATCCCCATCTTCTTCATGGACAAAACAATACAATGCCTCATAGCAGGTGGTGGAGGCACCATCGAGACAAGGACCAGGACAAAACACAAGGCCAGCAAGACCTGCACCAGGCAGGGCACGACTACAAATGCCACAAATTCAGCCATGATGCACAACTACTGCAGTGTTGTTATGAGAACTTTCAGGCCACAGGTGAGGCATGTCAGGAGAAACATCATGGGGGGGTAGGAGAAACAGCACTAGGGGGTAGGAGAAATGGCACTGGGGGTTGGCACTCACACTCATATGTACAGTATGCAACAATTTGACAATAACAATAGAGCACTAGGATATGATCACTGGCAGGCAATTAGCTTTGCAATACAATACTGTACAGAACACTACCTCGAACATAGGATGCCACAGTTAGTAATGGGGCCCAGGTTTTGCGACTGCCTGGTTGAAAAGGCAGAGCATGCAGATACATCTTCAGTGAATGACATCCGAGGACAAGAATGAGAGCATGCGGGTATTCTTGGCATGCTGAGTGAGGCTGATTCAGATTGGCTGGCAAGTAGCCGGTGTTTTCATTGGCTCCTGAGTTTCGAGATTTCCCCTGCTGCTTGTTGGCTACCACCTACGAGCCTGTTGAGACCCGTTAGTGCCGGATATTGCATTGGACCGCCGGTTATGTCCAGTTTCAGTGCCATATGTTGCATAAAAATTGCAGGATATTGCTTTAATAGAGCCAAGATAGCTGTGCTGGATAATGTGTTGGGCTGTATATTGTGATGGTGGATAATTGAGAGGTTACTGTATTACTATTCTTGGCAGTAAAGTCAGTAAATATTACCTAGAAAAAAAGTCCCTGAAGAATTAAAAGCAATTTAGAGAAATTAAAAAAAAAACATTCTAAAATGCTTAACATTTAAAAGCTTCTAAATCTGTCTACTATCTATCTACTGTCAGACGCCATAACCCGTAAGGGGTGGGCGTTTGACTTTGAGTTAGTTGTTTTACGGGGAGGGGCACTAACCCTCCACCAACCCATTTGTTGACACGTAGGGAGCACGTATGGTTTGGTTATATGGTTACCACCCAGCGCTGTAAATGGTTTCTTGGCTAACAGGAAACCATTAGGCTTGTCACTCAATGTAAAGCCACCTGTAAAGGAAAGAAAAGCAATAAGAAGTGACAGGAAAGATGGGAGAAATAGAAAGAGAGGAGGACAGACACAGAAAAAGAATGATAAAGGCTAAGGAAGAAGTAGGCAGCACTACATCAAGTGAGTGGATGATGGTCGCCACCACCTACCACAATGCATTTGAAATTTTCTAAAATGTATAGTTCAGTTACATGAAAATGCACTGATATTAAAATACATTTAAAATAGTAGAAACAAACAAGCATTTACAGCATTACAGAACAAAAAATAAAAAATAAAAATACATTAATATAAAAAATAATTATTAAAAATAAATAGCAGTTAAGGAGAGGTGCAGTTAAAATCCATAATAACTACATGACCTGTGCTTTTGGACCCAAGGTAGGAAGTCAGAAGGGCCGATATTCTCGTTGGTTGAGGAAACTCCCTAACACTTTTTCCTTAGCAAACTACATTCGGATGTGGCAGGTTAATTTCTTTTATGCAGAGTATGGTGATGTTGGAAGGATTTATATAACACAGAACAGGACAGTAGTTGTAATAAACAAAATAAACCGCTCAGGAAGATGTGTTAGGTAGCTTCCTTAGCCAGGTAGAATATGGACCCAGGTCTTTGTCATAGATATCCACTTCATTTGTTCTTCAATAAGTTTTGCACATGTCCTAGAAACAACCCTTTCTTAAAGAATGGGATTTTATAACAAATTCATAGATTGAAAGAACTCTTCATCCTTCTGTAAAATCTAGCCTGCATAAGGGCAGTTTGATGCCATATTAAAAACTGACTACAACTGGAAGCAGTAATATGCGGCTGCTTACATAGAGACCCCACGTACTCTTTTAATGTATTATTATGAGCTATATTTAGAGAAAGCGTATGATAGAATTGATAGGGAGGCTTTGTGGACTGTTTTAAGATTGTATGGACTTGATGGTAGGTTACTAAAAGGGGTGAAAAGTTTTTATGTAAATAGTAGAGCGTGTGTAAGAGTGGGAAATGCTGTGAGTGATTGGTTTCCCGTGAGAGTGGGGCTGCGACAGGGATGTGTGATGTCGCCTTGGTTGTTTAATATTTACATGGATGGTGTTGTAAGGGAGGTGAATGCAAGAGTTTTAGGTGGAGGTCAAGTCTGGTGAATGTTGATGGTGGAGAGTGGAATCTGAAGCAGCTGCTGTTTGCAGATGATACTGCACTGGTGACTGATTCAAAGGAGAGATTGAGACAGTTGGTAGAGGAGTTTGGAAGGGTGTGTGAAAGGAGGAAATTGAAAGTAAATGAGAATAAGAGTAAAGTGATGAAGTGTACGAGGTTGATAGATGGTAGGAGGATGAATATAGTTTTGAATGGTGAGTTGCTTGAGGAGGTAGATTGTTGTATCTAGGGTCACATGTTGCTGTGGATGGAAGAATAGATGCAGAAGTGAAGTTTAGAATAAATGAAGTAGGAAAGGTGCTGGGAGGAATGAAAAAAGTGTTTAATTGTCGTTCGCTTAGAATGGATGTAAAGAGAAGGCTGTATGAGGGTGTTGTGGTACCGACTACGTTATATGGGGCTGAAACATGGAATATGGGTGTAGCAGAGAGGAAAAGTTTGAATGTAATGGAGATGAGGTGTCTGAGGAGTATGTGTGGAGTGACGCGTATGGATCGAGTGCGAAATGATGAAGTGCGAAGGAGAACTGGAGTTGTTCGGGAGATGGCTGGTAGAGCTGAGCAGAGGGTGTTGCGATGGTTTGGGCATATGGAGAGAATGGATAATGAGTGATTGGTGAAAAAGATAACTAGATCTGATGTGAGAGGTGTAAGGCTGAGAGGAAGACCACGAATAGGATGGATGGACAGTGTGAAGAGAGCGCTGGATGCGAGAGGGATGTCTGTTGAGCAAGGAAGAGTGGCTGTGCATGACAGAAATAAATGGAGAGAATTTGTGAATGAATAAATGATGACGCAGCCCCGAGGGGATATTCTCCCGCATTTGGTCTGATCAGCTAGTCAGGTCAGGTGCGGGTAAGGGGATGGGTCTGTTATGATGTGGCAGGGGTAAACCAGTTCTGCTGTCGGGCTCTGCTGCGGATGTCACTGATTGCATTGCGCAGTTGACCCTTGTGCAGTGTGGTGCGGTGAGGATCTGTCCGTTCTCCCCTTTGGGGCTAAGATGCGAATGAATGTGTTTGAATGGATGAGTAAATGGGGGGAGTGTCGTCCTGTCTCAGCTACCTCCCTTTCCTTGGGGGAAGCAGCCTAGGTATATAGATAGATAGATATTAAAAGCATTAAAAATATTTAAAAATTGCTTTACTGTTCCAAAGACATAACCCATAACCAGAACAATATGAAGCAAATAAAAATAGCATTGCATTTATAAAAAAATTAAAATCTTTAAAAACTGTGTTGAAAGAAGCATAACAATTGTTAAATGTAAATGCAACATCTTTAGTATCATTAAAATCAAAAGAAATGTAATGACCAGAAGCAGTATTTGTAATCCCAAGTTCATTTGAAACGTGAACCCGGTGGACTGCAGACTCAAACTGATCTCCTAAATCTCCCCATCCTCTTTTTATGGGGATAGGGAAGTAGTTTAGGGACGTTTGTACAACCAGGCAGCTGAGCGATCTGGTCATATTGGTGCCGCCACATGAAGGCATCCCACTCCAGCACCACACTTCCAGGTATATACAGGCTGGCCCATACGTAACACTCCACATACACTCCGCCAGAAGATCTCTTGTGTGTTCTGGGGACGGCTCAGTCGGTGTTATCAGTATCTACCTAGCATCATTTATTTATTTTCTACTCCAAATGCCACAACCACGCCCACACTAGCCAACTGAGCTGTCCCCGCAACACATAATACCACGTGAGTTTCTGGTGGAGTGCTAGGCTATATACACGCGGAATAAAAAATAACACGCAGGAGGGGTACAGTGATATCTGATCAATATAGCTTGTGTAGTACTTGGAAAATTAATTGATTATCATTTGAATATGCATACAATAACAATATCGACCATAAATTGTCATATGAAACCTATCTATGACATACGTATGTAAGCAGGTTTGACAACAAGGGGGAAAAATCATCAAACATTTCTAGAGTCCATCGTCTGTGGCGTCAAATTTTTTCGGGCCAAATGTGCACCGATTTTTTTTTTTTTTTTTAAATCGTGTGTGAGGTTCATCCTGTATACATGTAACTGATATGTACTGCAGAAAGATTTGGTAGTGTAACAATGATCGTCTCAGTATCATCATTTAAGACTTCCTTTCCTACCCATACTCTTGTGGGCTACGCAGGGATGGCCATATTCTTTTAACTGTAACTTGACCTAAAGCTGACATCTCTCCATCTAGAATGCGAGTGACGACAGTAGTTTAATACTAGAATATGGTGCTAGTCACGAAGAAGTGCTATGGAAAGGATGTAGAGCTGCAGTATTCCTCTAACTTGATTTAAAATTGACATCTTACCATCTTGAGTGCTAAGTAGCAATAGTAGATTAACCCTAGAATATGGTGCTCGTCAGGAACAAGTGTTATGGAAAATATGTAGAGTCGTAGTCATGTCTTTCCATACTCTAGCTTGGCTTAACACTGACATCTCCCCTTCTTGAATGCTGAGTTGCACGAGATTAACACGAGAATATGGTGCTAGTTACAAAGAAGTGCCATGGAAGGGTTGTAGATCCGAAGTATTGTCTGCTGTCACTGAGATACGTGAAACAGGCTGCAAAAGGACGAAATTCTGGGCCAAGTTAGTGTGATTGAACAATAGTGGCAAAGGGTGCTCAACGAATGGGTCACACTGAGTATAATCACTTCTTATGCTGCAAGCTGTGGTAGTGGAGTGAGCAATATATTGACCACCCTGAATATAATCTTGTCTATGTTGCAGGATGTAGTAGTGGAATACATCAAGTTCATGGCCCAGTCACCACTTGAGACCACCCTCACTGCCCAGACCGTGACGACTTACGTGAAGAAGGTAACAGATATCTTGGCAGATTTCACGCAGGAGGAGATTGAGGCGGTGAAGTCCAAGCTGCCGAGTGACAACGCAGATCTGCACACGTATATGATGTGAGTAGGCTGGAATGTGACCTTGGTGGGAAGTGTAGTAATAATATTAGTATTAGTAGTAGTAGTAGTAGTAGTAGCAGTTGTAGTAGTAGTAGTTGGCTTAGTTCAAATGAAATGTAAACCAGGTGGATTACAGGTTGAAATTATCCTTCCCCGACAGTCCAATATCTTCCTCTCGAGGGATTCAGAGGGAGTTGAGGGTTGTTTGTATAACCAGGTAGCTCCATTACACAGTTCCTTATATCAGTGCCACCGCATGAAGGCATCCCTTTTCAGCACCAGACGGGAAGGAAGAAACGGAAATATGACTGTAAACATGAACACAGCCAGGCGGGGGGGGCAAGGATCCCATGCCCCTCCCCCCCCTTTTTTTTTTTTTCAAAGTTCAGTAGGAAGGTGGTAATCCATAGATTTAGTTGTTCTTTCAGGTGCTAATAATTATATTCTGGACTGTTTCATTAATATTTAACACTATATAAGTCTTTTACCTTAACTTGGCCCAGGTTTTCATTTTTTGGCAGCTTATTTCATTTAGATGTCTCTGTGACTAGCATCATATTCTTGAGTTGTTCTCTTGCTACAACGCAGCATTCAAGATGGACAGATGGCAGTTTGGGGCCAAGTTAGAGTGCAAAGAATATGGTGGGTCTTGTGGTACAGCGTCTTCACCAAATACAGATAATAGTTACATAGAGTCAGTATACTGTATACAAAGAAGAAAATAGGTAAGAATTTATAAGACATAATACTTTCCAAGCAGCCGCATCTTAAGAATAAGAACAGTATAAATTTAGTAACTCCTATAACAAAATCCTGCCTGCGCCTCTGGCTGTAAAATATGTGATAATGGAGAGAGAGAGAGAGAGAGAGAGAGAGAGAGAGAGAGAGAGAGAGAGAGAGAGAGAGAGAGTTGACATAAAATGTTGTTGGGGATTCGGAGAATTATCTGTCGTGAACCCAGTGGACTTCAGGAAAAAGCTAACGCCAGACGATTTTATTCAGCCAAGAGTGGGCCATGCCTTGATGTCCACGTTGTTCATTCCAGAAACATATTTAAGCGCTTGGTGATGGGGGCGGGTACAATGCCGGCAGTTCGGTATATCATCCAGCAACTGAGCAACCCAACTACCTTCAACCTGAACGTCTACATTGATTTCTTCTCTGAGGATTCCATTTCTAACATCAAGAATCCTGTCCTCATACCAGAGATACTCGTAAGTAAGAGAGAGAGAGAGAGAGAGAGAGAGAGAGAGAGAGAGAGAGAGAGAGTCCTGCAACACCTATTTTGCTACTGCCAGGTGGCGTATGGGATGCCTGGCGAAGACAATGCATGAGTGTTAATACTGTCCCCAATATTTTTAACTCTGCCTAAAAACAAGCACTCCTAATGTTACACACTAGTGACACTAAATGAACCGTCCCAGCAACACACGAGAAATGGGTTGCGCTATATGGACCACCCTGTACTTCTTTCATATAAATAAAAAAAATAAAAAGTACAGTTATGACAGAGGACTGATTATTAGCGTATTTGTGAATCCGGGATCTGTTTCTCGTCCTTTCAGACAGAGAACTACGGTAATATGCTAACCACCTGACCACCGCCTTTCCCTGCAGGACTTGGTGACGATGCCGAATGAGAATGTGCCGTTGGAAATGCTGAACTATCCGAGGATGTCCATAGCGAAGTTGATCCACGATTTGTGCCTCGACCCAGAGAAGGATGAGACCACCACCTTCACTGCCTGCGACACCCACTTCACTTGTGACACCCAGAAAATCTTCGAAACTTTCATCCCGTCACTCAGACAAGATATTCAGGTAAGGAGATGGAGGTGAAGGAGACCGAGAACGAGGCGGAGACGTAAGGTGCGAGAGTTTGTCAGGGAGAGTGGTGTGTTTGAGGAAGAGGGGTTGTTGCTGAGTTGGGACTGAAACGCCTGGGGATTTTTTTTATCGAGGCCACCCCTCATAGTATGCAACGTCAGACAAGAGGCAGATATATGGATGGATAGATAGATAGATAGATAGATGGATAGATAGATAACAAGACAGGTAAATGGTTATTGAAAGAGATGCATGCATAGATATATGGAAATATTAACTGACTGATTAACTGACTGACTGATTGATTTGTTAATTGACTGTTACTTAAAATAATCCATAGGGCCTGATATTTGTTGGTTTCTTCCTCATCTTAGACTTGACTTTACTATCCAATACGCTTTGAACCTGGGAATATGTGTTTGAGTGGAGCACAGTCAGAGCTGGAAAAAAGGTTTTGATAAAACTTGGCAGGATGCCTGGAATTAGGTCCCAGATGGGTCAGTTTCTGTTTCATGCCGATTTTGAAGGAATGTTTTGGCCTCTATTAATTGCCCCACTGGTGTTCCACTGAGTACATGCGTGGAAAATGCAGTGGGACGCTTCAGTGGAGTTTCCTTTCTCTCCACAGCAGCAAGATAGGCCCGCAAAGCACTTACTCCAATGCAGATTGCGGTTCAGAAATGATTCCCATTTGGACAAGTGCTGAGCGACCCGGTAGGGCCACAAGGCGCTTGTTATTATAATAATACCCATGCGAGGGTGGGTATTATGCGCGCACGAGTGTATGTATGTACGTACTGTATGTGTGTGTGTGTGTGCAAATTAAAAAATGTTTTCATCCGAATTTAACCAAACTCTGTCGAAGGGTTAAGAGATAAACAAAGGGAGGACCTATTGTTTTGGGGAGCACTACATCAAAGGTCAAGGTCACGGAACTATGTCATAGTCTGACACAGCAAAATCAGCGTAAAAAGATTATACTCAATTTGGACCTAACTTGGTGGATGGGTTGAAGGTAGGGCAATAGCTGAGTGGGTTAATTTTAAGAGTGATCAGTAAAAGGTCAAAGCCACAGAGCAATGTCAAAGTATGATAATGGTGGTTTGAATAATGGTATGTATTAAGGTAATACAGAGTATACAGTATAGTTGGTGGGAGCACTCACCATCCACTCATTTGACGTAGTGCTGCTCTTGGTGCCTGCCCTTTCCTCTCTTCCTTCTTCCATTCTTCCTTTTCTGTGTTTCCTTCCTTAATTCTTTCCTCTTCTTTCTGTCAGTGGGTGACTCTACACTGAGTGACAAGCCAAATTGTTTCATGTACACCAGGAAACCATATTGTTAAGATGCGAGATTTGCCAGTTAGGTAGTTGAGCAGCTTCTCGACATTTCCCGATGTTTACCGTAGGTTCCGGTATGAGTCAGAGTTGCCAGTTTGTCTGCTGTTTGTGTTTCGAAAGTTATGCATTAATTTTTGTGCTCTTTTTCTTTATAATGTTTTATTTATGTGATTGCTTGTTAAATTATGTAATTTAATTTAAGTTTGTATGCAAAATAATTTACAGTGATATGTAATGTAGGAAAACTCTGGCATGTTTTGGATGTCTCTGAACTGGTAACTGTTGTTGCTAGGGGCAGGTACGGGACCAATACGTCCTAGAATCTTGGAGAAGGATGGGGAAGAGACTAGAGCAAACTCAGTCGGTTTTCAGTTCAGTTTGAGTGTCGGTGCAGTGTCTTTGCAGTTTATATATTTTCGGTACTTGTGAAAACAGTGAAGTGTTGTTGACAAATAGTGAAGAGTTACTGAAGTTTGTATATCATCGGAACTTGAGAGAATAGTGAAGTGTCGTCAAGCATTATGTGCAACTGCAGTTATTAAAGATTGTATAGCTCCAGTGATTGGAAGAATAGTAAAGTGAAGTTGGAAAGCATTAAGTGTAATTATATGAAAAATAAAGACCCTGAACTTTACCCTTTCGTGTGCAGATAAGTTTTTAAGTTTTCTGTTCTACGACACGTCGGCTTTTCTCCCCTGCCTCCCTGGCCACCGTGTGCTCCAAAAAAGTGTATTCTCGGCTTATTTTCACCACCCAAACATATTTATTTTGCCACAAAACCCACATATTCCTATTCGTCGATGTTTGTTCTACACGATAAGCAAAAAAAACACACACACACAAAAAACACTATACGTAAGTTAGGGCCGTGTGAATAAACATTCGGGAACATACATCTCACTTCCCAACATCATAAGTCGAATGTTTACTAATCAATCACTACATGTTATACCATCATTGGAAAGAAAATTTTATTAGCTTTCGAATGGGTGGGGTCCCAGTTTGATACGAGGTATGGTATTGGAGCAATAAGCGAAAAAGTAAAACCCATTTCCGATAAACAACAGATTTTTTATTCAGGGAGCTCTAGCGAAAAACTTCTCTCAGTGCTGTTATGTTATTTTATCATCCTATGCAGAATTTCATTGGCTTTCATTTGAAACCAAAACGGTGATCCTAGGCCTCAATAGTTTTCGAGAAACATGCAAAAAAACTACGGTGTACCCATGCCGTGTCGTGACTGTAGGGTGGTTTCCTGCCTCCCTCTAAGCTACTGCATGTATTTCACCAATTCCTTGTACACTAGATATGCACACTATATTCACATGATTCACTGTCACTACTTTAATAGTTGAATACTCACATCTGATGCAGGGTAGAGGCAGTGTAGTTGATTAGAAACAGTAGCACAATCTTCGTTGGGCCAACGGCTGATGACAACCAGGAATGCTTCACAAACACCAAATCTAATCACAACAGTGCCCAAAAACTATCCATAAGCACTATTGTTATAGTGAAATATGTTGCCTGGCCGGGATGGGGATAAGAGTGGAAATTTAAAGGGCCAAACCACACAGTACCTCCCCCACTCACAGCTCATTTAGTATTGAATAACCTGTCCACTCTCTTGCTGGTATTGAGACCCACAGTTGCCAGCTCATTACTTTTGACAAACGCTAGGCAAAGTATGACGCCTCCAAAAATGATGCCAATCCACCAAAAACTTTTTCTCTGATGAAAGTTTTTATGCTTAACCCCCCCCCATCCCGACGTTTTCTGAGCAGTGGTACGCCCCAGTCCTGACATTTTTGGACCTTTTTTTTTTTTTTTTTTTTTGCTCAAACATCCGCTTTTGGTGAAAAACATCGAAAATTCATAGAGAAATCGCTCACCTGAGGTTTAAAATACTCGATCCAGGTAGGAGTACCTCCTTACCTTACAGGGTTTTCTATCAGGCTGGCTGGAAAGAAAACGAGTTCTATGGGAGGATAACTATTCCACACCACTCATAAACGGTATTTATTTATTTATTTGGTACGAATTATATGTAGTACGAGAGTATATTGGTTTTCAAACGGTAATATAGGCATTATAAGCATTGTTTCACTCACTAACTCATCACCATTCCTGACCTTTTTTTGCCACATTACCTGATCATCATTTCTGACTGTTTCTTCCTCTAATGTTTGTCCTCCACATTGTCATCTATTGGGGAATCACTCTGGCCCTGAATTTCGTACCATGGCATGACATGGCTTTACTGGCCAGGTCACTGATAACAGGTGAATTGCTGAGAAAAGGGCATGAAGGGGGGGGGAGGAGATCATGCTGGGTAAGGCATTGTCCCTGCCTGGCATCTTGTAGAGGAAGGTGTCCTGTGTATACATGCCAAAAATCACTCGCAGAAATTGAAAATTGTTCAAATTAAATTGAAAATTGTGCAAATTAGGGACCTTGCAATGTTGCCGCGTTAATTTACGTCTCCGGGATATGAGTGCACATCATGTGAGGACGTGAATTCACGTCTCCGGGACGGGGCGGGTTAAATGAGGACAAAGGCATCAATGAATGTAGTTGCAGCACACCCAAATGATGACTAAGGTGTCAATGCGGGTGAAGGGGTTAAGAAGCCAGTGTATATTTACGATGTCTGAGCTGATCTTGTGTACTGTACACCTAAAGGCTGATGATAAGAAGAACAACTCACTGGGCAATGTCCTTCCTGTACTGTACTACTGTTGTTGGAGCCTTTGGCAGTGTGGGGTGGGGACGTAACAGTGGTGTCAGGAGTGTGGATTATTTAGGGCTGCAGTGAGTCTACCTTTCGACATGGAAGCAGAAGGTGTGCAGACAAGGTCTTGAGCTGGGCAGGAGGAGGAAATGTTCCTGGCGACAACTGTGAAGCTATTACAGGCACAAAAGAAATAAAGAACAATTCCAGGCCCAAAGTGAAGAACAGAAAAAGCTCAGGAACAAAATCAAAGAACAGTTACCAGCACAGAATGAAGGGCAGAAAGAACTCAAAGAACAACTGCAAGCTCAGAGTGAACAACTAGAGGCACAATGTGAAGAACAAGAAGAATGATATGAAAACTTCAAGAGCATCATAGGAGCAACAGAGGGAATTACAACTGAGGATGCAAGGGCAGCTGGATGCTGTGAAGGAAGAACAGGAACAATTGAAGGAGCAGGTATACACTGAGCTATGGCAGCAGACGTATGAGGTAGTCAATAATGTGACTGAGTGCAGACAGCATGTAGACGACTAGTTGAAGTCAGTTAATCAGGAAATAGTGATGGAGTGCAAACAACATGTGGACAACCAGCTGAAGATTAGTGAGAGAATAGTGATGGAGTGCAGACAGCATGTAGATAACCAGTTGAAGGATGTAGTTGACCATGTGAAAATAATTAGTGAGAAAATTGAGGCTGTAGAGAAATATTGCACTGCTGAGCCTCAGGTTAGTGTACAGGGAGCATATGAAAGGAATGGACAATGTATGGTGAATCTTGACGGATCCCAGGCATCTGAGGGTAGCATTACTTGGCTGAATAATGAAAATGCAGAAGTTTTAAGTCCTGGCCTTAATTATGATGCCCCAGTTTTTAGGCCCCAAACTAGTGAAGTAGATGACTATAATGGGGGTCCAATTAAAAAGAAACCTCAGGAATTTGATGGTACAGTATCTTGGGAAGCTCACCGTGCACAGTCTGAGTTACTTGTGGATCAGAATGGTTGGGATGATAGGTCGAGGGCAGTGGAGCTTGCTACTAGCCTTAAGGATGCTGCAGTGGAAATTCTGGGCCAGATGTCAGTGATAGAGATGAACAGTTATCAGTCCCTATTAGAAGTGTTGGAGTGCAGATATGGAACCACGTACCAGGCTGAGGTTTGCGAAGTAAGATTTTGGAGCCACGTACAGGCTCGAGGGGAATCCCTACAGCAGCTTGCTCATGACCTGCGGAGTATAGCATACAAGGTATACCCTGGAGCAGCACCTAACCTGTTGGCTATGTTACTGAGGGACCAGTTCATCGATGCTCTTGATAGTGCAGAGTTGAAAGTGCAAGTGAAGCAGGCACAACCAAGAAGCATGCAAGAAGCATAAGCCAGGACTCTAGAATTTGAGTCCTACATCAGATCCAGTACATCCACTTTTCAGGCAGGTCGTAGTGCAGGATTCAAGGCAAGAAAGGGGCAGGTATGCGAAACAAAAATTTGAGGGAAGTTGCTGGTACTGTGAAAAGTCAGGACACAGAAAAGTGGATTACAACAAGTGGAAGAGAGAACAGGAGAAGCTCAAAAAAGTTGCTGGTTCTGTGGGAAGCCAGGACACAAGAAGGTGGATTGTTACAAATGGAAGAAGGAGCAAGAATGAAACAGTGCAAGGAAACCAATGATTGCAACAAATGGGTGTTGGACATGTGGCGAGGTGGGACGCTTCAGCTATGAGTATCCAAATGAGAAGGATGAAGATAAATTAGTGAAGGCCTGTGATAAGAGGCAACAACCTGCCAGTTTTTCCCAAGAAGCCCCACCACTGAAGAAATGTAGGAGAACCTTCATGAACAGTATGCGAGAAGCTGGAAGAACAGACGACAAGCTGTGTAGTGGAAATGGGAATCATAGGAAGAAATGCTGTGCATTGTAGTGACAGGGCCAGTGTCAGAGGAAGAAGACCTGAAGAGGATGCAGATGGAGGATGAGATTTACAACCAGTGCTAGAGTGGCTGCAGCAGAGAACAGTGCGACCATCTTGGGAAGAAGTTTCCAGGTTAAACCCTGAGACCAAGAGCTACTGGGTTCAGTGGCACCTTATTCGTTTGAACAGTGGACTACTAGAGTGTCAGTGGGAGACAGCCGATGGCCTCAGCAAGTATTGGCAACTGGTGGTTTCGAAGAAGATGAGGTCCGAGATCTTGGATGAGTCTCATAACCAGATCATTAGTGGGCACATGGGAGTGAAGAAAACCCTAAGCTGGCTGTGACAGAGGTTCTACTGGATTGGCATGCGTCAGGATGTTGAAGAGTGGTGTCTGGCCTGTGATGTATGCTGTGTCAAGAAGGGACCCAAGAAACGTGGTTGTGCTCCTCTCCAGCTGTACCAGGTGGGTGCACCAATGGAAAGAGTCATGGTGGACATTGTTGAACCTCTGCCACTCACTGAAAGAGGAAACCGGTATATATGTGTCACCATGATCTACTTCACAAAGTGGCCTGAAGCCTATGCTATCCCCGATCAAGAGGCTGTTGCTCAGGTGTTGGTTGACCAGTTTTTCTGTCGTTTTGTGATGCCACAAGAGCTACATTCAGACCAGGGTAGAAACTTCAAGTCTGCTGTGTTCCATGAGTGCTGCAAGTTATTGGGGATCAAGAAGACCAGGATAACCCCACTAAGGCCACAGTCAGATGGGATGGTGGAGAAATTCAACTGGACCCTCGGGCAAGAACTGGCCAAACACTGCGCAGAGGGACAAACAGAATGGGACAAGAAATTACCTGCATTGCTGATGGCATATTGGGCTGCATCCCATGAGTCTACCGGCTACACCCCTGCAAAACTGATGTTGGGCCACGAGTTACGTTAACCCATTGACTTGTTAATGGGAAGACCACTTGGTGAAGAGCTGCCTACAGACACCTCCAGCTATGCGAAGCATCTTTAAGAAAAACTGGCTGAGGTACATCATCAAGTGCAACGAGCCCTTAAGTTTTAGGAGAGGTGATGAAGTACAAGTATGATGCCAAGGCAAGTGAGGTGAGCTTCAAGGATGGTGACCAAGTTTGGTTATACAATGCTCAGCGAAGGAAGAGACAGTCACCGAAGCTGCAGAGTCCGTGGGACGGGCCTTACACTGTGTTGGACTGCCTATCAGGCCTGACGTATTGGATTCAGGGAGGCAGAAAGTCTTGCCCAAAGGTGGTACACGTGAATCATCTGTAGCAGTACAATGGGCCAGGGCAGTACAGCTGAGACGTCTCCGAGGAATCGTGCTCTGCCCCAGCTGGAGATGTTGAGGGGGACCAGGAAACTGAAGTGCAAGAGGATGGTGACAGTTTCCCAAGAGAAGCTGTGAATAACGAAGAGGACCAAGACCTTTCTGGCAGGGTGGACTATGTTGAGGAGCAAGGACGTTGTCAGAAACGACACAGAAGACGACTTGATATATTGAAGGATTATTTTGTGTATAGTTAGATGTTTCATTAGGATTAAGGTTTATATTTGTATATACTGTGTAGTTTTGTCGGGACGACAAAGAACTAGGGACGGGGTAGTGTTAAGAAGTGAAATTTGCCAGTTAGGTAGTTGAGCAGCTTCTTGACGTTTCCCGATGTTTACCGTAGGTTCCAGTACAAGTCAGGGTTGCCAGTTTGCCTGCTGTTTGTGCTATTTTTCTTTATAATGTGCCCTTTTTCTTTATAATGTTTTATTTATGTGATTCCTTGTTAAATCACCTAATTTAATTTAAGTTCGTATCCAGAATAATTTACAGTGGTATGTTATGTAAGAAAACTCTGGCATGTTTTGGATGTCTCCGAATTGGTAACTGTTATTGCTAGGGGCAGGTACAGGACCAGCACGTCCTAGAATGTTGGTGAAGCAAGGAAGGTTATATAAGGATGGGGAAGAGACTAGAGCAAGCTCAGTCGGTTTTCAGGTCAGTTTGAGTGTCGGTGCAGTGTCAGTGTAGTTTGTATATTTTCGGTACTTGTGAAAACAGTGAAGTGTTGTTGACAAATAGTGAAGGGTGATTAATGTTTGTATATCATTGGAACTTGTGAAAATAGTGAAGTGTCGTCAAGCATTAAGTGTAACTGCAGTTAGTAAAGTTTGTATAGCTCCAGTGCTTGTGAAAATTGTGAAGTGAAGTTGGAAAGCATTAAGTGTAATTATTTGAAAAATAAAGACCGTGAACTCAAGAGGCCAGTGTTTATTTACGACGCCTGAGCTGATCCTGTGTACTGTACACCTAAAGGCTGACCATAGGAAGAACAGCTCACTGGGCAACGTCCTTCCTGTACTGTACTACTGCTGTTGGAGCCTGTGGCAGTGTGGGGTGGGGACGTAACAATATACTATGCTGGGTGGTAAACATATAACCAAATTATGGCACCTGGTGGTTTAGTGGGCAATTAAGGCACTCCCATCGCATTGAGCCTATGCAGGTTTATGTCCAGGGGATGGTTGGGATTCATTGCTCACAAATGCCACTCAGGGATGAGTGAGGCTGGTCACTGTCATCATAAATGTTAGCACCAACTTGCTTAGCCCCGGGCTCCTGCGCTCCTCATGGGGCAACTGTGGATTAGATGATGATGATGATGATGATTAAGGTAATAAAGCAAGAAATGATGATGGTAAAAAAAAATGGTAATGACGATAGTAAAGATAAGGATGAAAAATAATACTGATGATAGTGCAGATGATGATTACCAAATGGTGTTGAAGATAGTGAATATGATGATACTGATGGTGTAATGATGATATGATGCTTGTTATGATTATGGTAAATCGTGGTGAAAATCATGATATAATGGTTATGGTAATGTGCTGATGCTGATGGTAACAGTGATCTAATGATAATAATGGTGGTAATGATGATGACGCTAATGGTGACATGCATGACATTCTAAATAGTGATCCTCTCTCATCTCTCCTCCCTCAGAATACGGGACTGTCCACATCTGTGCGTGACTCGGCCTTGCAAGCCTTATGCAACCTTGGCGTCCCCTCCGAAATTGACACTTTTAAAAACATCATCCTCGGTACCCATGGAGAGCCGCTAGATATGAGAATGCATGCTCTGTACTGCCTAGATGCCCACCACATGCC
This sequence comes from Coenobita brevimanus, assembly GCF_032717465.1. NCBI lineage: Eukaryota > Metazoa > Arthropoda > Malacostraca > Decapoda > Coenobitidae > Coenobita > Coenobita brevimanus. Next base: position 12,995,128 of record NC_136992.1, on the reverse strand, counting down.
TGCCTCTGCAAGATCAACGGTAAGTTACCATGTTCTGTCCACTGTAACTTGGACTAATACTGCCATAGTGCCATCTCTCCGTCTTTGATTGCTAGCATTGAGATGTAATGCTGTGCTCTTTTCACCTTGATTGGCCTATTATTGCCACCTTTCCATCTTGAATGCTAATACTAAGATACAATGCTCTACTTTGTTCACTTTAATTTGGTCTAACATTGCTATCTCTCTGAAACTGAGATATAATACTGTACTTTATCCACTTTATCTTGGCTTAAATTTGCCGTCTCTCCATCTTGAGTGATAACATTACAATGTAATGCTATACTCTGTTCACTATATCTTGGCTTGAAATGACCATCTGTCCATCTTGCATGCTAACACTAGGACATAATGCTATAGTTTCTTCACTTTAATTTAGTTTAAAATTGCTACTCTCAATCTAGCGATTAACACCAGACTGTGATGATATAATCTTTTTACTTTAACTTGCCTAAAACTGCCATCTCTTCATCTTAAATGCTGAGCTGTAACAAGTATGTAACAGTACAAAACGACAGCATACTTTTTCTACTCTAACTTGGCCTGAAATTGCCATCTCGCCATCCTGAATGCTGAGCTAATGCAAGAGACTGTAGTAGTTTTAGCCCCAGGTTCATCCGAATATAAACCCAGTGGATTACAACTGAAGCTGCCACTCTCGTGCAGTCTATTAATTATCATTCATTCTGGGTGATAGGGAGGGAGTTGAGGGACACGTGTTCGACCGGGCAACTCCACCGCCCAGTTATATCAGTGCCACCACATAAAGGCTTCCCTCTCCAGCACCAGGCAAGAGATTAACACTAGAATACGAAGCTATACTCAGTCTACTTTACCCTCGCCTAATTTTGCTATCTGTCCATCTTGACTGTTAAACAGAAACAAGAGATTAACAACAGAGAATGATCCCCCACTCTGTTCATTCTAACTTGGCACAAAATTGCCAATTCTTGATCAATAATGGTTAGCCGTAACAAAATATTTACATTGGTCACGAATAAGTGCTATGGGAAAGATGGAAAACTGTGGTATTGTTTTATTTTGTCACTGAGATGCTGCACGAAATTAGCACCAGAACACAGCTCTAGTCAAGAAGAAGCGCTATGGAACGTATGGAATGCTGTACTATTATCTTATTCTGTCACTGAGATGTTGCAAGAAATTAGCACCAGCGCAGCACTAGTCACAAAGATGTGCTGTGGAGAGGATGAAGAACCGTACGGCTAATGTCTTATTCTACCACTGAGGTGTTGCACGGGATCAGTAGTGGAACTTCGCTCTAGTCACGAAGGGGTTCTGTGGAATGGATACAAAGCCATAGCATTGTCTAATTTTCTGTCACTGAAGTTTGGAAAATAAGTTGTATAAGGACGAAAATCTCTGCCAAGTTAAGGTGGACAAATTATAATTCGACTGAATATGAAGAATAGGGACGCCTTCATGTGGTGGCACAGATTTGACTGGGCGGTGGAGTTGCCTCATTACACAAACGTTTCTCAGTCTCCACCCTATCCTTCACGATATAAGACGGTGGACTGAGGGAGAAGGTAATTTCAGCCTGAAGTCCACTTGCTTCATGTTCAGATGAGCTTGGGGCCTGAAAAACAACAACAGCAACAATTGCTATTACTACTAGTACTACTACTGCTATAACTACTACTACTGTACTACTATTACTAATGTTACAACAACAACAACTATTACTACTACTACTTCAGCTACTACTATTTCCACAGCTACATGAACCACATCAACAACAACAACAACAACAACAACTACTACTACTACTACTACTACTACGACCACCACTACCATTACTACTACTACTATTATCACTACCACTACCATTGCTACTACTACTACTGCTGCTGCTGCTGCTGCTGCTGCTACTCCTACTCCTGCTACTACTACTACTACAACTGCTGCTGCTGTTGCTGCTGCTACCACCACCACCACCACCACTGCTACTATTACAATAACAATAACTACAACAACGACCACTACTACTGTTACGTGACTAGCATCATATTTTAGGTTAATCTTTGTTTCACGTGGCCCCGTGACAGAGAAAGACATTTCTTATTAGCTGTACATCCTTTCCGTAGCACTTCTTCGTGACTAGCATCATATTCCAGCTTTAATCCATTGTTACAACTCAGCATTCAGGATGGAGAGGTGACAATTTAAGGCCAGTTAGTGTTAAAGGAGTATAGATGCTTGACTTCCTCGATTTTCTTCGATTCTTAGCCGGGTAGAGGAGAGGAACACCTTCACGTGGTGGTACCGATATAACCAAGTGGCTTCCCAGCCCTGTTATGCAAACGTCCCTCAACTCCCTCCCTACCCCAGAAAGGAGGATGGTGGACTCCCGGGGAAGGGCAACTTCGTCCTACAGTCCACTGGGTTCATGTTCCAAAAGAAGCAGCAACTACTGCTGCTGCTACTGCTGCCGCAACTACTACTACCACCACCACCACTACTGCTACTACTATTACTACTACTACTATACTACTGCTACTACTACTACTATTATTACTGGTGGTACATCTTGCTAATACAACCTTATCTATCTGGCTGTCTATGTATCTGTCTATCTGTCTGTCTATCTGTCTGTCGATATACATATTCACATACATATATATGAACACACACACACACACACACACACACACACACACACACAAACACACACACACACATACTATATATATATATATATATATATATATATATATATATATATATATATATATATATATATATAGTATATAGTATATTTATTTATTTATTTCCAGATCCTACCCTTCTTGGTACTCATCATTGAAAACAAAGGAGAGGTTCCTGAGGTCCGTAGCCTGGCCTTCCTCAGTGCAGCTACATGGGTCCCTGGTATTGTATTGATTACCTGTATTTATGTATTATTTTAAATACATACACCTAGGGGCTGGAGAGGGACGCCTTCACGTGGTGACACCGAAATGAGCAGACGATGGAGTTGCCTGGTTATCTAAACGTTTCTTAACTCCTTACCCATCTTATGCGAGGAGGATGGTGGAAAGGCAGCTTCAGCCTGCAGTCCACTGGGTCTGCGTTCAGACAAGCCTTTGGTTACTACTACTGCGACTACTACTACTACTACTACTACTACTACTATTACTACTACTACTACTACTTCTGGAACCAAGTACTTTGAGTGTGGTGTGAACCATCTTTACATACTGTATATACAGTACATACACAGCATCAGAAACAATGATTTTTACACTTGTCGTTTTATTGTCAGAGAAACAACTCTTCCCAGTTCCGTCTGAAGAAAATTTACAACTGGCGAAATGCGGTCAAAACTGTATCTCTGTTAGTGTGTACCTCAAATGGTTCGATTTTTTTTCGCTTAAAGGTTGGGAAGATACTTTTGTCTTTTTCTATATACATTTACGGCACGCGACGTGGAGAGGTTAATAATTTTATCAACATAGACGTCATACAATATTCATTTAGTATTGTTTGTTTTAACTGGGTATAATATTACTTGTAATATTACATGTTTATATTGATACAAAGAGCTTTTATCAATATTCATAAACTGTGTTTAGCTTAGTAGTAGTAATAGGAGTAGTAATGGTGGAGGTAGTAATAGCAATAGTAGTAGTAATGGTGGTGGTGGTGGTGGTAGTACGGTAGTAGTAGTGGTAGTAGTAGTAGTAATGGTAGTGGTCGTAGTAGTAGATGTAGTTGTAGTAGTCCCAGTTTCATCTCAAAAGTGAATCCAGTGGATTGCAGGTTGAAGTCCACCATGCTCCTTTTGGGTGATGGGGAGGGAGGTGAGGGACGTTTGTATAACCAGGGAGTGGATCAGCTTGGCTATATCCATGTGAAGGCCTCCCTCTTCAGCACCCTCTTGAGCTTAATTTGTATAGAAAATTGCATATTTGTACATTTTTTTGTTTTTTAAGTGGATGAGCCAGTGGTGCATTGGTAGCACACCCAGCTCGCAACTAAAAGATTCTGAGATGGTATGGCCATGTGAAGCAGATGGAGAACGACAGACTGCCTAGGAGAGCGAATGTGAGTGAGGTAGAGGGGGAGAGGAAGAGGAGAAGACCAAGGATGAGACGGAGGATAGAGATATATGAGAAAGGGGTGTGTAAGGCCCCAGTCACATTGCAGGTACGACTTATCGCAAACTACCCGCGACCTGCAAGTCGTGGGTGGTTTTGGTGAGGTTTACGACCGGTCTTCATATGTCTCGGTTTAGCTGCAGGCCACCATGGCGACCAAAAAATCGTTGCGACGTTTTTCGTGCTGCACGATAAACCTCCCTGCGACCACCGATGTTGTAACATGGAAGTCGCCTGGTGGGCGGCTGGACTGCATCCGGCTGGCTTACAGACTGTGACTGGTGGGCGACACCTGATTTTTAAGCAGTGGTTGCCATCTGGACGGAGGCCACTTGCCGCCCACTCTGTGCGGTGGCCGTCTGCACTCCGTCGAGGCGATGACTGGACTGCGGCGGCCGCCATCCACAAGCCTCCTGTCTGGGGTGGTAGTTGAAGTCCAGCCACCGTCCAGCCGGCGATTGGTTGAGTGACAGGTGGTGGGCTGGACTGACACCAGCCACCGGCCAATCCATGGCTGGTGTCGGTCTAGTGGTCGCGGTCTGAACTGCAACAGGACGCGGACTGGCCGGCCACCTGTCGGTGTCTTGACCTTTGTGTACCTGTCCATGGTCGCTGTTTGGCCGCCCACTGGATGAACGCTGGACGGACACTGGATGACCACCGGTAGCTGATCGGTGGCACGACTGCTCGGTGACCTCCGTGGCTGGGGACTGGTTTCGCGATTTTCAGGTTTGCGACAAGTCGTACCTGCAGTGTGACTGGGGCTTGAATTGGAGGGAGAATAGCCAAGTGGCAGAGGACAGGGAGACGTGGAAGGGGTTTGTTTGTGGCCACCCCTTATGGGATTAAGGTGCCTAGCTTTAGATAAGCAGAGAGAACTAAAAAGACAAAGTCATAGAAGAAAGCAAAATATCAACAAACGAATCTAGCAATTGTTTCCAGGTAATTCTAGACGATTTTACTGAGGTGAGAGTTAGTCGTTGGGGCCTTTTCCAAACGGACGTGATGTGGTACATAGGAGTACATAGCAAATGCAGATAACAGTAGGCCTGGTGGCCCATGACGAAGTTATCTGTTGGATAAAGTGTAAAGTCTCCTAAGAACAAACCAACGTGTAAGAAAAAAGAATAGATAAGAGGAAGACTCTCCTCCACCCACCACACCATCCTGTTAACCTAGCAAGAAAAAAAAAGTGCTTGTCAGAAAGAGCATGCATTGAAGATTTTATAGGAGAAGCAGAAGAGGAACAACTGTGCACTATTTAATATATGTTCTGTTGATATGTTAAAGGAAAGCAAATGCAAAGTTTATTATTAAGTTTATTATTAAGCAATTGTTTCACAGTCGTCAGCATACGACTACATCTCAACGTGGAAATAAACACTAAGTCATTTACAGCCTATAGTCTCAAAACTGATTTTGTCTAGTCGAATTTTAAACGTATCAATTGTTTTTTTTTTTTACTAATTACTGTTGCTGGTAGCCTATTCCATTGTTCAACTATGGGAATATTAAAGTAATTTTTCCTTGTATTAGTATTGCATCTCTTGCTTTCGAGTTTCATTCCGTTATTTCTATTCTTAGTATCATTCTGTATTTCGAACAACTTATTATATCTATCATCGTCAGATTTGTCAAGAGTTTTAAATATTTGTCTTACATCTCCTCTGAGTCATCACTTTTTTTTTTTTTTCTTTATAGAGAGAAAACATATGTAGTTTCTCCAGTCATTCTATGCAGGTCAAATTTCTCAAGACAATGCAGCTCTGCGCTGCATTGTCTTGAGTCCGTCTTGGTCCACAATAAGATTCAAGGACCATTGCTGCACACAGTATTCTAGATGTGGTTTAACTAATATCGAATAGAGCTTAGAGATTACATCAGGCGTTTTATGATTAAAGTTCCTTGTGATGACGCTGGGCATTGTGCTTGCTTTATTGCTGGCTGCGATACACTGTTTAGTTTGTGAGATCTTCACTGATAATAACTCCTAGATCCTTCTCGTCCTTTTCTTCCATCAGTGGGGTATGGAACATGCGATAATCATATTTAATGTTTTTGGTGCCAAAGTGCATTACTTTACATTTATCTACATTAAATTTCATTTGCCATTTTTCACTCCATTTCATTAACTTACCCAGGTGGTTTTGTAAACATTCACTGTCCACTCTCATGTTTACTTTGCCTCCAATCTTCGTGTCATCTGCAAATTTCGATACCTTAGAAACGAGTTCATTTGTAGATCATTGATATAAATGGTGAAAGGAACTGATCCTAGAACTGACCCTTGAGGAACTCCACTTGTTACTTTTAGCCAATCTAATGATTCGCCACTTGTTACAACACGTTGCTTCCTGTTCGTTAACGATTCCGCAATCCATGAACATTATTTGTTTGAGAGGGCTTTAGATTTTCTAGCAGTCTTAGATAGGGGACCTTATAAACAACTTCTGGATCTAGGTGGATGACATCCAACGGTATTTTTGCGTCTCAGTTATCATATATGTCTAAAAAATTCAAGGAAATTTGTAAGGCATCGTCTGTTATTATGACACCCGTACTAATTATCTGTTATAAGATTATGCGTATTAAGGAACACGATAATTTTATTTCTATTTTTTTTTTTTTTTTGCAAAACTTGCATAATAAAGGCATTTTTGACGGTCATCTGTGGTGCATTTTTTAACGTCTTTTAAAAAGAGATGTTATATTTTTGCGAACTTCCATTGATTAGGTACTCTACATTAAATCAATGATTTATTGAATATTTTAGATCGGGGAAAGGCGAACTGTCTGTAACATTCATGTAGAATGTGAGGAAATATCAAGTCTGGGCCAGATGATTTATTTGGGTCGATTTTCTAAAGTTAGTTGAACACATCATGCCTTGTCACTGTGTTGATTGATAACTTATCATCTGGTGTTGAGAAAACAGACTGAGGAATGCAAATGTTTACACAACTTTCTTTTGTCAAAACACTCTGAAAGAAGTCGTTCAGTATTGTTGCTCTTGTTTGGTTATCATGGACGAGATCGCTATAATTTTCACCAACATCTCAAGAATATATTAGATCACCGTCTGTCGCTAGGGCATGGTCGAGAATATTATTACCACAGGTCGTATACACTGCATCGTCCACCAGTTCTAACGACCTGTTCCCTTCTTTGCCGGCACAAAAACTTTTCCAATCAGTATTCGGATTATTAAAGTCCCCCCAAAGTGGAAGGGGTATAGACAATTTGAGAAAGGTTTTTGGAGATAGCTTTAAATATATAGATATATAGAGATAGCTTAGGGATATAGAGAAATACTGGTAAGAGATAGCTTAGAAATATTGTTATTTCCCCATCCTACACTGCCACAGGCTCCATCAGCAGTAGTTCAGTACAGAAAGGATGTTGCCCAGTGAGTTGTTCTTCCTGTGGTCAGCCTTTAGGTGTACAGTACACAGGATCAGCTCAGGCATCGTAAATAAACATTGGCTTCTTAAGTTCACTGTCTTTATTCTCCACATAATTACACTGAATGCCTTCCAACTTCACTTCACTATTCTCGGAAGCACTGGAGCTATACAAACTTTACTAACTGCATTTACACGTAATGCTTGGCAACAACACCTCACTATTTTCACATGTACCAATGATATAGAAACTTCACTAACACTTCATTGTTTGCCAACAACACTTCACTGTTTTCACAAGTAAAGAAAATATACAAACTTCACTGCATCATACACTCAAACTGAACTGAAAAGTGACTGAACTTGCTATAGTCTCTTCCCCATCCTTATAGAGCCTTATATTACTCGAGAAACTTCTAGCACAGACTCGACAGGGCAACAGTTAACAATTTCCAACTAGGAGACATGAAAACATGCCAGAATTTTCATACATTACATGACACTGTAAATTATTTAGCATACAAACTTAAATTAAATTACATAATTGAACAAGCAATCACATAAATAAAACATTATAAAGGAAAAGAGCACAAAAATTAATGCATAACTTACGAAACAACTATGCTCACAAACAGCAGGCAAATTGGCAACTCTGACTCATATAGGAACCTACTGTAAACACTGGGAAACATCAAGTAGCTTCTCGATTACCTAGCTGGCAAAGCTCGCTTCTTAACACTACCCCGTCCCTAGTCCTTTGTTTTTTGACAAAAGTACACAATATATACAAACATAAACCTTAATCCTAATGGAATCTCTAACTATACACAAAATAATCCTTTAGCTTATCAGATCTTCTTCTACGCCACTTCCAACGGCGTCCTTGCTCCTCCACACAGTCCACTCCTCCAGGAAGGTCTTGGTCCACTTCCCGATTCACTTCTTCCCTCAGGAAACTGTCACCTTCCTCCTGCACTTCAGCTCCCTGGTCCTCCTTAACATCCTCAGCTGGAGGAAAGCACGATTCCTCGGAGATGTCTCAGCTGTACTGTCCTGGCTCATGGTACTGCCACAGACGATTCACATGTAGCACCTTTGGGCAAGATTTCCTACCTCCCCGAATCCGGTATGTTATGTCTGAAAGGCGGTCCAGCACAGCATAAGGCCCATGCCATGGGCTCTGCAGCTTCAGTGACTGTCCCTTCTTTCGCTGAGGATTGTATAACCAAAGTTGGTCACCATCCTTGAAGCTCACCTCACTTGCCTTGCCATCACACTTGCACATCATCACTTCTGAAAACTAAGGGCTCCTCACGCTTGATGATTTTGTTTTTTTAATGCGAGGAAGATGGAACCAAAGGCCATGAGCCTGCAATAACAGTTTCCTCCAAGAGAAAAACAAAATAGAAGAGAGAGCCAAATTCAAGATCCATTCATTTCGAGATGCCTGGACGCACTGCTTTTGAAAGACTGGAGATCATAGGCAGCAGGAAATACAGACAGAGGGAGACAGTTTCATAGTTGACCTGTTGCATAAATGGAGGACTGGGAGTAACGGTTAACTCTTGCATTAGAGAGTTGGACAGAAAAGGGATGAGAGTTTGCTGCTAGACGGGTGCTACGCGCCCGTCGTAGAGGTGGAGGAATGCATGCAGACAGTTCAGAGGAGCAGTGACCATTAAAGTAGTGATAGAAAAGAGATAAAGATGCAACAGTGCAGCGAAGAGACAGAGATTGAAGGGAGTCAGTAAGAGGAGGAGAGTTAATGAGATGAAAAGCCTTTGACTCTACCCTATTGAGAAGTGCTGTATGCGGGGAGCCTCCCCACACATGAGAGTTGTACTCCACACAGGGACGGATAAAACCCCTGTATAGTCAACAATTGTGCAGGGGTAAAGAAAGAACGGAGTCGGCTTAGCACACCCAATCTCCTGGAAGCAGATTTTACAAGAGATGTAATATGATCTTTCCAAGATAAGTCCCGAGTAAATGAAACCCCAAGCATGTTCAAGGATGATGCAGGATTAAGCTGAATATTATTAAACATTAGTGGGTATACCTGTGGAAGATTTTGACAGGTTGATAGGTGTAAGAACTGAGTCTTAGATGCATTACAAACAACAAGATTATTTTTATCCCAGTTAGAGATACGAGCCAAGTCAGACATTAGGTGTCCCATAGCCTCATCCCTTGTTTGTTGAAGTAACTGCTGAGATGGACATTGCGGGAACCGAATAGAAAGGTAAAGGGTGGAGTCATCAGCGTATGAGTGGATAGGGTTAGATGTACAGCTTAGAAGATCATTGATGAATAAAAGGAAGAGAGTTGATGACAGGACAGAGCCCTGAGGAACACCACTGTTGATAGATCTAGGAGAAGAACGATGGCCGTCTACAACAGCGGCTATAGAACGACCAGAAAGGAAGCTAACGATGAAGGCACAGATAGAAGGATAGAAACCGTAAGAGGGCAGTTTGGAAATTAAAGATTTATGCTAGACTCGATCGAAAGCCTTTGAGATGTCAAGTGCAATGGCAAAGCTTTCGCCAAAGTCCCGAAAGGAGAATGACCAGGAGTCTGAAAGGTAGGTGAGAAGATCGCCAATGAAGCATCCCTGACAGAACCTGTATTGACGATCAGAAAGAAGGTTGTGATAGGAAAGATGCCTTAAAATTTTTCTATTGAGAATTGACTCGAAAACTTTTGAAATACAGGACGTTAAAGCAATTGGACGATAGTTGGAGGGTTGGGAGTGGTCACCCTTCTTTGGGACTGGCTGAATGAGAGCAAACTTCCAGCAAGAAGGAAAGGTACAAGTTGACACAAAAGGCGTAAGAGTTTGCTTAGGCGAGGTGTAAGCACAGAAGCACAGTTCTTGAGAACAACAGGAGGGACTCCATCAGGCCCATATGCCTTGTTAGTATTGAGGCCAGTGACGGCAGAAAGTACATCAGCTGAAGAAATTTTAATGTCAACCATGAGGAAGTCAGAGGCGGGAAGTGATGGAGGAACAGCACTGGAATCGTCTAAGGTAGAATTGGAGGAGAAAGTCTTAGCGAAGAGATCTGCTTTATCAGGAGAAGAAATAGCTACAGAACCGTCAGAGTAGAAAAGAGGAGGGAAGGATGATGAGGTAAAGTTGTTAGAAAGGTTCTTGGCAAGGTGCCAGAAAGAGTGAGAAGAATTCAAGTTGGAGAGTTGAGAGCATTTAGTACGGATGAAATTATTTTTAGCAGAGCAAAGAACAGACTTAGCACGATTCTGGGCAGAAACGTAAAGATGATGTGATTCAGGGGTGGGTTGGCTCCGGTACCTTTTGTAGGCCCTCTCCTTGTTGCGGACAGCATTAGAACAAACGTGATTAAACCAAGGCTTTCTTGTGTTAGTCAAAGGATATGAGAAAGGAATGTATGCTTCCATGACTGAGAGAATAACCTCTGTAATGTGCAAGGCACACTCAGATGGCTCCTGGCCTTTCCTAAAGGTGCTTCGCATAGTCGGTGGTGTCTGTAGGCAGCTCTTCATCAAGTGGTCTCTCCATTAACAAGTTGGCAGGTAAACATAACTCATGACCTAAAATCAGTTTTGCGGGGGTGTAGCTGGTAGACTCATGGGATGCAGACCGATATGCCATCAGCAACGCAGGTAATTTCTGATTCCTTTCTGTTTGTCCCTCTATGCAGTACTTGGCCAGTTCTTGTTCTAGGGTCCAGTTGAGTTTCTCCACCATCCCATCTAACTGTGGCCTTAGAGGGGTTGTCCCAGTCTTCTTGATCCCCAATAACTTGCAGCACTCACAGAACACGGCAGACTCGAAGTTTCTACCCTGGTCTGAATGTACTATAGCTATTGTGGCATCCCAAAATGACAGAAAAACTGGTTAACCAACACCTGAGCAACAGTCGCAGCATCTTGATCGGGGATGGCATAGGCTTCTGGCCACTTTGTGAAGTGGTCCATGACAACACATATGTACCAGTTTCCTCCTTTAGTGAGTGGCAGAGGTCCAGCAATGTCCACCACGACTCTTTCCATCGGTGCACCCTTTTGGTACGGCTGAAGAGGAGCACAACCACGTTTCTTGGGTCCCATCTTGGCACAACACATATCACAGGCCTGACACCACTCTTCAAGATCCTGATGCATGCCAGTCCAGTAGAATATCTCTCGCAGCCGGTTTATAGTTTTCTTCACTTCCAGGTGTCCACTAGTGATCTGGTTATGGGACTCATCCAATACCTCGGACCTCATCTTCACAACCACCAGTTGCCAATACTTACTGAGGCCATTGGCTGTCTCCCACTGACGTTCCGGTAGTCTGATGTTCAAATGAAGAAGGTCCCACTGACTCCAGTAGCACTTGGTTGCAGGGCATTATCTGGAAACTTCTTCCCAAGATGGTCACACTGTACTCCGCTGCAGCCACTCTAGCACTAGTTGTAAATATGCATCCTCCACCTGCATCCTCTTGAGGTCTTCTTCATCTGGTCCTCTCACTGCAGTACGGCTGCATTTCTTGCTATGATCTAATTTACTACACTGCCGGCACTCGGGATCACAAAGCTGACGACTTGGGCTGTCAGCATTGCCATGTATCCTCCCAGGACGGTGTTGCACCTCATAATTGTGCTAGTCTAGCTTCCTGAGCCAGCGTGCCAGTTGTCCTTCCTGATTCCCTAGCTTTTTCAGCCACTTGAGTGCTGCATGGTCTGTCCTGATGATGAAGTAGGACCCATACAGGTAGGGATGGAAGAAATCAAGGCTCTTCATCACTGCCAAGAGCTCCTAACGGGTCACACAGTAGTTCTGCTCTGGTGGGCTAAGCATCTTGCTGTAATGCTCCACCACATACTCCTTGTCACCCTTCTTCTGTAACAGGACTCCACCAATACCATGGTCACTAGCATCACAGTCCAAGATAAATGGCTGATTCTGGTCTGGGTATGGCAATACTGGAGAGCTTGCCAACGCATGCTTGAGTTCATCAAAGGCCTTCTGAGTCTCTGCTGTCCATGCAAACTTCTGCTTTTTCTCCAACAGCTTGTGAAAAGGTGCAACTATCATTGCGAGGTCCTGGATAAAATGCCGATTGTAGGTGCACAAGCCCAGGAAACTCCGTAGCTCTTTCACACAAGTTGGAACTGTCCAGATTTCCACAGCTGCCACCTTCTCTAGGTCAGTATGGACACTGCCCTTGCCTACAATGTGTCCCAGGTACTTCACTTCCTTCTGAAACAGGTAGCACTTCTTGGGGTTCAGCTTGAGGTGCACTGTGCGGATCCTGTTCAACACCTCTGACAGCCTCTCGAATTCCTGGTTGAAAGTCTGCTCAAACACAATTACATCATCCAGATAGATGAGTGCTGTCTGCCAGTGCAGGCCTTCCAGTACCCGATCCATTAGATGCTCAAAAGTAGCTGGAGCATTGCATAGGCCAAAACGCATCACCTTAAACTGCCATAAACCCCACCCATATGAAAAGGCTGTCTTCTCCTTGTCCTTGTCTTCAACCTTGACCTGATGATATCCCGCCTTCATGTCTAGGGTGGAGGACCAATTAGCACCTGACAAGAACATCCAGGGTGTCATCAGTTCATGGCAAGGGGTATGCATCCTTCACTGTCACATCATTCAGGGCTCAATAATCTACACAGCACCTTACTGAGCCATCCTTCTTCCTTACCAGAACCACTGCTGATGCCCAAGGACTCCTGGACTTTTTCTATCACTCCTTGACTTTGGAGATTCTCCATCACCTTCTCCATTTCTTGCTCTTGGCCTGGCGCCATCCTCCGCACTGGGTATTTAAATTGGGTGATGATCCCCGGTGTCTATACATGCTCCACCAGATCAGTGCATCCCAGGTCTAGGTCTCAGGTGGAAAAGACATCAGCAAACTCTGTCAGCAGCTGCCTCAACTTCAGCATTTGTGAGCTATCCAGGGATTGGCAACTCCTTGAGAAAAGATCTTATAAGTGCTGTGGCAGATATCCATCATCTTTGACTAAGCTCCTTTTACAGGCCTTCCTCTGATGCCATTCAGGGTCCACCACCTGACACGGTCCCAGAATTTCTCCCTCGTTGATCTTCTGTGGCTCATGGGAGAAATTGGCTACCACAACCGGCACTTCACCTGCACCTGTTTCCTCCAGAATTATTCCCACCATCACTCCGGCCTTTATCTTGCACTGTACATCAGGCTCCACCATCCCTAGATAGCTCTCAAAAGAGCTGTTCACCCTACACTGGAGCAGCAGTTCTGATTCTGGGGTTATCACTGTAGTGTGGAGCACTTTCACCTCGCCACCAGAACTGGTACGTTTCACTGCTGTGACAGGAACCAACTTTTCTCGAACCTTAAACTTCATGGAGCAAAAGTCCAGCTCACATCCCATGGACATCGGATAGTCCAGATCAAGAAGGCATGGGTCCTCCATCTCAGCTACATAGACTGGACGTGTGGCCTCATGCCCTGCCACTTCAGTCCAGACATCCAGGGGTCCCCTCAGTTCTGTGCGGTGTCCAGTTACACCACACAGTTGTTCTGATGACTCAGGCAGATACTGATGATGTAACACATCAGGCCTCACAAAAGTCAGCTCTGAGGCCGAATCAATCACCAGGGAATACTTCTTTTCCGTCTATCCGTCAATCTATTTGCACACTGTCGATTGCCATTCTCTTGCATTTTCTCGGTGATGAGGCGACTTGGGAAAAGCTGGCTGGTGGTTGCCCCTTAACACCAGCCTCCACTAGTTTTCTGTTTCCTTCTGGTCTTCTGCAGCCTTCTTATCATTCTTTTTCTTCTTCGGTCACTCAGAACTGAAGTGTCCCACCTCACTACATGTCTAACATGCTTTTGTTTCAACTGAAGGTTTCCTTGCACTGCTCTGTTCTTGCTCCTTCCTGTGTCCCGGCTTCCTGCAGAACCAGCAACCTCCACCGGTCTTCTCCTGTTCCTTCTTCCACTTGTAACAGTCCTCTTGTCTGTGCCCTGGCTTTTCACAGTACTAGCAACTTCACTCAGATTTTTCCGTTTCACATATCTGCCTCTTTCTTGCCTTGAATCCTGCGCTATGACCTGTCTGAAAAGTGGACGTACTGGACCTGACATAGGACCCAAACTCTAGGTCCCTTGCTAGTGCTTTTTGCATGCTTCCTGGTTGTGCCTGATTCACTTGCACTTTCAACTCTGCACTGGCAAGAGCATCGATGAACTGGTCCCTCAGAAGAATAGGCAGCAGGTTAGGTGCAGCTCAAGGGTATGCCATATATGCCATACTCTCCAGGTCATGAGCAAACTGCTGTAGGGATTCTCCTTGAGCCCGTACACGGCTCCGGAATCTTGCTTTGTAAACCTCAGTCTGGTACATGGTTCCATATCTGCACTCCAACACTTCTGCTGTATAACTGTTCCTCACCATCACTGACGTCTGGCCCAGAATTTCCATTGTGGCACCCTTAAGAGTAGTAGCAAGCTGCACTGCCCTCTACCTATCATCCCAACCATTCTGATCCGCAAGTAACTCAGACTGTGGACGGTAAGCTTCCCAAGATACTCTACCATCAAATTCCTGAGGTTTCTTTTGAATTGGACCCCCATTATAACCATGGACTTCAGTGGTTTGGGGCGTAAAAACTAGGGCATCATAATTAAGGCCAGGACTTAAAACTTCTGCATTCTGATTATTCAACCCAGTAATATTACCTTTAGATGCCTGGGATCCATCAAGATTCACCATACACTGTCCATTCCTTTCATATGCTCCCTGTACACTCACCTGAGGCTCAGCAGTGCAGTATTACTCTACGGCAGGGGTGGGGAACCTTTCTCCCAATAAGGACCATTAGGATATTTTAAACATCATTCACGGGCCATACAAAATTATCAACTTTATATATCTATCTATCTATCTATCTATCTATCTATCTATATATATATATATATATATATATATATATATATATATATATATATATATATATATATATATATATATATATATATATATATATATATATATATATATATATATATATATATATATATATATATATATATATATATATATATATATATCTTCAGCAGCAGCAGCCGTTTGAGTGTCCACAGTAGGACCGGCCTATCCCTACCGAAGTGGAGACGATACAGCCTATGTATCTCTACCAAATGCCTTAGGCTGTCTGGTAGAGATTGTATGTAGGGTGAGAAGTGCTTGTAAGTGTAATTGTAGTGTTGAAGTGGCTTTGGATGTGTGTGTAGTCTGTTAACCAAGTGTAATCGGCCCGCGCAAGCTGACAGGGTACAAGCATACTTTACAGTATGCAACACTGGTTCAATCACAGAACCCCTTATGTCTGCCAATGCAGTACGTGGTCAGAAGAATGCTTCCAAAGTTTATTACCCTGGCGGGGCACGAACCCTCGTTCTTCACTGTACGAAAACACACGCTTTACCACTGTACCACAGAAGCTCCATATATATATATATATATATATATATATATATGTATAATTGTTCATGAGTTTATGAAATTGCCTTTATGACTTGCCTCGCAGGCCTGATCAAATGGTCTTGCGGGCTTTATATGGCCTGGAGGTAGGACGTTCCCCACCCCTGGTCTACAGCCTCAATTTTCTCACTAATTATCTTCACATGGTCAACCACATGCTTCAACTGGTTATCTACATGCTGTCTGCAATCCACCACTATTTCCTCACTAATCTTAAGCAGGTTGTCTACATGCTGTATACACTACATCACATTATTGTTTACCTCATACTTCTGCTGGTGTAGGTTGGCATCTACATCCTCCTTAAGCTGTTGCTGTTCTTCTTTCATTTCCCCCAAGAATGCACCTAACTGTCCTCGCACCCTCAGTTGTACTTCCCTGTGTTGCTCCAGTAATGCCTCGTGAAGCTGTTCATATCATTCTTTCTGTTCTTTGTTCTGTGCCTGCAATTGTTCTTTGATTTTGTTCCTGAGCTCTTTCTGTTCTTCACTTTGGGCCTGTAATTGTTCTTTGAGTTCTTTCTTCTGTGCCTGTACTTGTTCTTTGAGTTCTTTCTTCTGTGCCTGTAATTGTTCTTTGAGTTCTTTCTTCTGTGCCTGTAATTGTTCTTTGAGGTCTTTCTGTCCTTTGTTCTGTGCCTGTAATAGCTTCACAACTGTCGCCAAGGACATTCCCTCCTCCTGCCCAGCTCGAGACCTTGTCTGCACATTCTGCTTCCATGTCAAAGGTTAGCCTCACTGGCGCCCTTAATAATCCACACTCCTGACACCAGTGTTACGTCCTCGTCCCACACTGCCACAGGCTCCAACAGCAATAGTTCAGTAGAGGAAGGACATTGCTCAGTGAGTTGTTCTTCCTATGGTCAGCCTTTAGGTGTACAGTACACAGGATCAGCTCAGGCATTGTAATTAAACACTGGCTTTTTAACCCTTTCGTTCACAGTAAGTTTCAATAAGTTTAGCATTCCATGACACATTGGTTCTCTCCCTTCTCCCCGCTGCATGCTGCAAAAAAGTGTATTCTCAGCTTATTTTCACCACCCAAACATATTTATTTTGCCACAAAATCTACATAATCCTATTCGTCAATGTATGTTCTACACAATAAGCAAGAAAAAAAAAAAAAAGACAACACACTGTATGTACATTAGGGTGGTGTGAATAAATATTCGAGACCATTCATCTCACTTCCCAACATCATAGCGGTGTGAATAAATAATCGAGAACATTCATCTCACTTCCCAACATCATAGCTTGAATGTTTACTAACACATCTGTACATGTTATACAATCATTTGAAAGAGAATCTTATTAGCTTTCGAATGGGGTAGTTGGCATATTTTGATACGAAGTATGGTTTTCGAGTAATAAGCGAAAAAGTAAAACCTTTTTCCAACAGACAACAGGGTTTTTATTTGTGGAGCTCTAGCGAAAAATCTTTTCTCGGCAGTGTTACTTTTTTTATTTCATCATCTTATGCAGAATTCATGGGCTTTTTCATGATATAATCAGATTTCTCCGATGCCTCATAGTTTTTGAGAAAATGCAAAAAACTACAGTGTACCCATGCTGTGTTGTGACTGTAGGGTGGTTTCCCACTTCCCCCTAAGCTGCTGCACGAATTTCACCATTTGCACACTAGGTATTGCACACTATATTCACGTGATTCACTGTCACCATTTTAATAGCTGATTACTCACATTTGGTGCAGGGTAGAGGCAGTGTAGTCAGTTAGAAACAGTAGCACAATCTTTGTTGGCCCAACGGCTGATAACGGCCACGAATGCTTCACAAACACCTAATTTCCTAGTGGAAACACCAAATCTAATCACAATAGTGCCCAAAAACTATACATAAGCACTATTGGTATAGTGAAATATGTCATGTGGCTGGGATGGGGGTAATAGAGGAGATTCAAAGGGACAAGGGACCGTGCACTACTTTCCCCACTGACAGCTCATTTGGTACTGAAAAACCTGTATGCGCTGTCTCGGATATTGGGACCCGTTGTTGCCGACTCATTACTTTGGACATAAGCTGAACAAGCTATGACACCTCAAAAGATGATGCAAATTGACTGAAAACTTTTTTGTTGGTGATTATTTTTATGGTTTTATGACGCTAAAGATGTCTGTCTTTCTATCTGTGGCCCGAAGCCCTAATCCCGCAAAGGGTGGCGGGAGACAAAACGCCTCCAAGTCGCTCTGTCACTCACCATTTGACTACCCTCCCCGCAACTCACTCGCCCCTCCCTCATATACCTCTCAACTCCATCCCTCCACCTCATCCTCGGTCTTCCCCTTCCACTCCCTCCTTCCACTTCACCTACATACACCCTCTTAGTCAGTCTTTCATTCTCCATTCTCTCCACATGTCCAAACCACCTCAGTGTATTTCTCCTAATTTTCTCAACCATATCCACATCCACCCCACAACGTTCCTTCACTTCTTCATTCGTCAACGTGTCCCTCCATGTCACTCCACATGTTCCTTTCAAGTAACTCATTTCCACTGCTCTCACTCTTGACGTGTTCCCTTCTAGCAAGGTCCATGCCTCGCTTCGATATGTCAGGGTAGGGATCACAATACTATCATGCAGTGACTTCTTAACTTCCATACGCACCTCCCTATTTCTCATCACTGCTTTCAGTGAACCAACAACCTTCGTTCCGTGCTGTACCCTTTCAAGCACTTCATCCCACAAAGTTCCATCCTTACTCATCACACTACCCAAGTTCTTGAATGCACTCACATTCTCCTATCCTAATCATCCAACCCTCACTGTGTATTCTGTGACTTCATTCCTCTCAAACACCATAACTTTACTCTTGTTTACATTAACTTTCAGATTCCTCTTCCTACACACTGTTCCAAATTCATTCACCAAACCTTGCAACTCCCATTCATCTTCACTCACCAATACTGTATCATCAGCAGACAGCAACACCGGAATCTTCCACTGTATTGCAAGAATTTATTAAAGATTATGGGGAGTGGGGGGAGGGGTAGCGTGATCTTTATGGCTAAGCCACCAGTGTAATAACGAAAATTTTTATGCCACCATGCAACCACTGCCCACCAGGATAATAACGAAAATTTTGATACGCCACCAATATGATGCTGAGACTTAGTCACGTGTAATGATAAGAGGCTTTTAGGCCGCTGTCCAGCAGTGTAATGATCAGAATTTAGATACCTCCAGTGTAATGCCGAGAAGTTTAGAGATTATAGAGAAATAGGGCAGCATGATCTTATTTGAGAATATATGGCTTTATGAGAAATTAGGTAGCGTCATTTTATTAGAGAGGGCGTAAGTAGTTAGATATTGGCACACCATGTGGGCCACTCAACCTCGTCTGTACCACTTCTTGGAGGATAGCAAAATTCAAACTCAAAATAACTTAACCAAAGATTTACTAAGTATTAAAAACTGAGATGCAGATTACTCTTCAAACTGGGAATGACAGCAAACAAAATATAACGAGGATCTATATCACCGGAAATGAGAAGTTACAAAACTAAATTAATATTCAATGATCGGGATTTACAGTATAACTCCAGAAATATGTATCCCTACACACTAGATTAATATTCCAAGAATACTAATACGCATGGATATAGTCCCGTGGTCTCTGACGGACTCGTCAGGAAGGAACCTAATAATTATCACCAAAGAATATTCTCTAAGACTAAATGCACAACTGAAGAATCTTATATAAGCTAGACACAATAATCAATAGGATCAGTAATCACATGGACCTTAATCAAATGGACAAATGGACCAGCCAATATTCACTTTGAGTCCATGAACTAAAGGGGGGGGGGATGATTTAGTGTGTTAGAGGTTAGGCTGCGACTAGAACGCTCGAATCCTTGGGATGCAAGCCACGGCCCTCCATAATTCTCGTCTGCATTGATGAAAGGGAGCGATGATCTCGTTATTCAGCACAAGAAGGATTAGGGGAAAATATCACTAATTTAACTCAAGGATTAGGGGAAAATATCACTAATTTAACTCACGAACATATGTGATGACTTAATACACGAGGGAGAGATAAGGGGGGGGGGTGAGAGCTCAGGCACTAACCTGCAATGATGAAAAGGAGTGATGATCTGAATTGTTTGGTGCAACTTCTCGCCTTTTATAAGCATCAAGACAGTATTTGGGAATCGACTAAAACTTACACTGATTACTTTGTAATATTTTATTTCTACTAGAGCTTCCAAAGAACACGAGACACGTTTGCACTCAACATACGTAGAATAGTGACTTACGATGTTGAAATTTTTGTAATAAACGTACAGGAACTTTAATCATAATGAAGCCATATTAATTAAGAATTCAAACAGTTTTATTACCCGTGTCAGTTACATGCCTTCATGACTGTAAACAGGACTCAATAACATGAATTTCATGCTTCACAAATGACAATCTTCAATATTCTTACTTCAGTCAACTCTCAATCACCATTGCATAGTTCAAAAAGGGAAATCTATCAACTTTGGCAGGTATATCTCTAGATCAGAATCTAATATACTATAGCAGTAGCCTTGTGTCTGTCTGTGTGTGTGTGTATTTTGGGCAGCCGAAACTACACATTCAAATCGCACCAAAATTGGCACAGAAATCGCAAAAAATTCGCTGATGTGAAAAAACTTGGTCCCATCACGATTGAAAAACTTTTATAATATTTAATGAGTTATCATGTTTTGACCATAATAACGCCGCTTCTGGCACCCGGCATAGGATTTCCGTAGAATTTTTTGCCCACAGGTACAACTAAATTATTTCGGACTTGCGTTCGGACAACTTGGGTTCCATTCCCGAAGCTGCAAATAACACGATCAGTTGGTTAGCTGCAAAAAATCCAAGTGACAACATTACACTAGAACAGCACATAAACTCGAGAGCCCTCTGCAGGAGCAAGTGCAAGGGGGCCGAAGGGCCCACGAGCACTTGTATAAAGGAAGACATTTGCAATTTTTAATCTCTGCTAAAATTTCTGCGGTTATACGTCTCTGTTGAAATTGGCTGGTTCACTATGCATAAACATTAGTTATATTCACATCAAAACTCGACTTAGCATTATCAATAGCAGAATCATGTTCAGATTATGAATATCAACTAAGACTAGACTTAAATATAGAACTTAACGGTTGAATCAAGAGGTATACCTACAGCACTTAAGCTTAAGATCACACAATACTAGTTATACTGACACTAATACTGAAAATTATGGCACTACACTACATCTCACCCTCATTCATTAGAGCCACCCCCACATCCACTGCCCTACCTTGCACCTCCTTTACAACCCCATCCATGTATATATTAAACAGCCATGGAGACATCACACATCCCTGTTTCAGTTCCTCATTTAGATCAAAGAACTCACTCAGCTCATCATCCACTCACACCATAGTCTTAGCTCCTTCATACATACTCTTCACAGTACGCAACAATTTCCCCTCTAATCCATATATTTTCAGTATCTTCCACATACCTTGCCTATCTATTCTGTCATAAGCTTTCTCCAAGTCTATGAAGGCAGCATACACTTTCTTTCCCTTCACTAGATACTTCTCCACTAAACATCTTAGAACAAATATCTGATCTACACACCCTTTTCCCTTCCTAAATCCCCCTTGTTCTTCTCCACTAGCTCCTCTGTTATATGCCTAACTCTATCAATGAGTATTCTACCATATATTTTTCCAGTCACACTAAGAAGGCAAATACCCCTAGGGTTACCACATACTTCTCTCTCCCCTTTTCCTTTGTATAAAGGAACAATTATACCTGATTTCCAGTCCTCTGGAACCCTTCCCTCTTCCCAGGCCAATCTACAGAAACCTCCATATCTACTCCACAACAATCTCACCCCCATACTTCAGCATTTCACCACACACTCCATCAATTCCTGGGGCCTTTCCCATTTTGATCTTCTCCGTTGCTTCCACTACTTCCGCCCTACTGATCTCTTCCTCGCTCCTCTCATCTCGTCTTCTCCAAGCCGTTCCCCAACCACTTATACTCACACTGCACTCACTCTCTACATTCAGCAAATCCTCAAAGTGCTCCTTCCATCTCCTCACTTTCTCTTCTCCACCAACTATTATTCCCATCTTTCACTCCCCTACTATTTCCCCTTTCACACTGTCTTCCTTTCATTACCTCCTTCCAAAACAATTTCTTACTCTCCCTCCATTATACACTCAGATTCTTCCCAAACTCTTCGTCCACTTTCCTCTTACTCTCCTTCATCAATCTCTTTACCTCCCTTCTCTTGCTCACATATACCTCTCTCTTCTCTCATCTTCTTCCCTACCTCTACTCACTAGCCATTCACTATATGCCTTCTTTTGTGTCACAGGTCATTTCACCTAATCATTTCACCATGCTGTCCCTTGCACACCCCTGCATCTCCTCCTCACTCCACAAACCACCTCACATGCTGTGCTTATCCCTTCCGTGAATATCTTACATACATCTTCCACTCCTTCCATCTGCTCTAACTCATACCCTCCCAATCTTCCTTCCACTATGCTCTTATACTCTGCCATTTTCTCGCCATCTTGCAACTTCTCACTGTGCATTTATGAGAAAAGACCCTAATGACGCCAAATGCGTCACTGTGTATGAAAGGGTTAAGTTCATCATCTTTTTTCTCCAAATAATTACACTGAATGCTTTCGAACTTCACTTCACTATTCTTGGAAACACTGGAACTATACAAACTTTACAGACTTCAGTTACACTTAATGCTTGACAACAACACTTCGCTATTTTCACATGTACTGATGATATGGAAACTTCACTAACACTTCACTGTTTGCCAACAACACTTCACTGTTTTCACAAGTACCAAAAATATACAAACTTCACTGCACTACACTCAAACTGAACTGAAAACCAATTGAACTTGCTCTTGTCTCATCTCCATTCTTATATAGCCTTATATTACTCGGGAAACTTCTAGCACAAACTTGATGGGGCAACAGTTAAAAGTTACCTACCAGGAGACATCAAACCATGCCAGAGTTTTCTTACATTAATAACACTGTAAGTTATTTAGCAAACTTGAATTACATAAATTAACAAGCAATCACATAAATAAAACATTATAAAGGAAAAAAGCACAATAATTAATGCATATCTTACGAAACAACAACGCTTATAAACAGCAAGCAAACTGGCAACTCTGACTTGTACCAGAACCTACGGTAAACATCAGGAAACATTGAAAAGCTTCTCGACTACCTAGCTGGCAAATTTTGCTTCTTAACAATGTAGAGATATACAGGCAGAAGTAGCTTTTTAGAGATAGCTTAGGCACTGAGAGAATTTGAGATAGCATTTTATAAATAGCTTAGGGACAGAGAAAGTTAGAGATAGCTTAGGGACAGAAAATTAAGGATAACTTTTTAGAGAAAGTTTTGGGAGAAAGAAAATTAGAGATAGCTTTTAAGCTTAGGGACAGAAAATTGGTGGTAGCTTAGGGACAGAAAATTAGAGATAGCTTAGAGACAGAGAAAATTAGAGATAGCTTAGGGACAGAGAAAATTAGAGATAGCTTGAGGACAGAGATTAGAGATAGCTTAGGGACAGAGAAAATTAGGGATAGCTTTTTAGAGATACTGTAGCTTTTTTTTGTATTCATGCTACCACCAAACTACTTTATGAACACTTCTGCCCTCAGACGTGACGTGGTGGCACTACATGGCATACTCCACCTGGCACGAACCCTCCGCTCAGGTGGCATCCTTCATCAGCTCCACCCTCGCCTCCCTGGCCCAAAGCACTGGTCCATAGTAGGTGTCACCATTACCACTAAGCCACCAGTTGACTTCCACAACCACTGTTACCACTGCTGTCACCACTACTACCACTACCACGTGACTACCACCACTGTCATTGTTACCACCACCACTGCTGCCACCACCACCACCACCACCATTGCTACCATCACTTCCATCACCACCACCATTATTACCATTTCTGCTACTACCAGCACTTACCTACCACCATCACTACCACTACTACCACCAACATCACTACCACTACCACTTGATCTTGATTTTTGGGAACAGAAAGAAGTCACAGGGGGCCAAAGCCGGTGAGTAAGGAGGGTGGGAGACGATAGCCATGTTGTTCTTGGCCAAAAATTGCTGGGTGTTGAGTGCACTGTGTGCTGGGGCATTGTCATGGTGATGCAGCCATTTCTTGTCTTGCCAAAGGTCTGGGCATTGCCTTCACACATCTTCACGCAGTCGCCGCAAAACATCACACTAGAAGTCGGAACTGACAGCTTGGCCAGCTGGGCGAATTCTTTGTGCACAATCCCCTTGATGTCAAAGAAAACGATCAGCATGCTCTTGACATTGCTTTTCACCTGTTTGGCCTTTTTGGGTCTTAGTGAGGCTGTCCAACCAAGAGATTTCTCACCAAACACCAACATGTTGAATGACTGCCAAGGTCTCTGTTGCATTTTTCCCGAGATTCTCACAAAATTTGATGCAAATTCTCCTTACCTTTTTTATATCCATCTCGAAAATCGCCAGACAACACGCGTACGACAGCAAACAAACGAACGTCACTAATACCCACGTCCCTCATGCCCCGCGCCACCTGGCAGTGGCACACTGACTCACAGTGTATGTTAGTACTGCCGCCTAGAGGCGCATCGTGCTACTACAACCTGTTTAGGAGTCGCGATCCTAGTCAGAAAAATTTTGGATATCACCTCGTACCAATACTGTCACCACCACCACTACTACTTCCATATGACTACTGATACTACTACTACTACTATTACTACTGCTGCTACTACTACTACTACTACTACTACCACCACCATTTGACTATGACCATAAGCACTCTTACCACCACCACCACTACCACTACTACCATCAAAACTACTACTACCACCACTTGACTACCACCGCTACCACTACACCATCACCGCCATTGCTAACACCACTACCACCACCACCACCATCACTTCTACCATCACCACTACCGTTGCTAACATTCCTGCCACCACCACTACCACTACTACCACCACCACTTGAATACCACCACCTACCTGTATGCTACACCACTGCCACCACTTGACTACCACCACTGCCACTGCTGCCACTACTGCCTCCGCCTGATTTCCACCACAACCATTGCTACCACCACTACAACCATTACCACCATCACTACTATTCCTACCACCACACTTGACTACCATCATTACCACTGCTGCCACCACTACTACTGCTACCACCAGTTGACAACCACCACTGTCACCATTATAACCAATACTACCATCATTTGACTACCACCGCTGCCATTGCTGCCACCACTGCTACCACCACTACCACTGCTACTACCACTTCCACCACCTGACCACCACCATTACCCCTGCTACCACCATCACCACTGCTACTACAACTACCATAATTGCCACCGCTACCACCACTTGACTACCACAACTACCACTACTATCACCACTGCCACCACCTGACTTCCACCAGTACCATTGCTGCTACAACAACCACAATTACCATCACTCCCATTCTCGTACACTGCCTTTAACACGTTCACACAATAGTACTTCAACCCCTTCAAAGCTTGGACGAACTTTCACTATTATTTTTGTTACCACCACACGATATACATAACCTCAGTGAAGGGGTTAACGGGGCATCTTGGCTAATCCCTCCAGTCTGACATTTCTCCTGAGTAAAATCGTCTGGTGACAGAAAGAATGAACTATGGTTCGTTCACCTTAACTTGGCCCAGATTTTCGTCCTACAGAAGCTTATTTCACGTAGAACAGTGGCAGAAAGAGACAGTGCTACATACTGCCCTACGCCCCTTCCATAGCACTTCTCCGTGACTAGCGCCATATGCTAGTATGAATCTACTTACAGCTCAGCATTCATGATGAAGAGATGGCAGCTTTATGGCACTAGAGTACAAATGACGTAATATGTCTCTTTCTTTTTTCCCTAACACATCACCAGGCTGCCCTCCTTTTGCAGCCTTTGTACTCACGGCCGTATTGTAAGTAGGATAGTTGACTCGGTAACAGATCTTCCTAAGTGATTTATTTTTTTATCTTACACCTTTTTAAACCATTGTATAATACTGAGGAAAACGATATCGATTCTACAGTGCTTGTGTTCTCAGCTGGCAAAAATCCGTAACTCTTTTTAGCTTAGTTGATGGCCAAGTGTATTCAGAGAGGAGGATAGATCTGAGTATAGTTCAGTCACTTTATTTTGGCAGAGATTTTCGTCCTTTTGCATCTTATTTCTTGTAAGTCTGTGATTGAGAAAGACTGTGCTACGGCTCAGCATCTTTTCATAGTACTTCTTCGTGACTCGCATCATATTACTATGTTAATCTACTGCTACAGGTCAATATTCAAGATGGAGGAACAGCAGTTTTTGGCCTAGTTAAAGTGAAGAGAGTATACTAACAAATGAGACGCATACCTACATAGTTGGGGTGAACAGAGCATACTACTGTAACAAAGGTGACAGTGGAAAGAGTATACTAACAAAGGAGATACATTCCTACATAAAATGAAATAAAAACATTCAGGATCCGAATGCTAATCGCCCGCCAGAATATGCTGTTGGCCAAGTTTAAGATTTTGGCCATATCTTCATGCCGTGAAGGTTCCATGTTGATAGCTCAAACCGCTCATGAGATAAAATGGTGCTAAAGGCGGTGATAAAAACTAGTCGACCATTGGCAGCAATTTTGGTGACCCTGACCTTGACCCCGAGTGCCCATTCTCGAACTTGTCCAAGATTTTGGCCATATCTTGATACCCTGAAGGTTTCATGCTGATAGCTGAAGCCGTTCATGAGATATAATGGGAACAGACACACATACACACACACACACACACACACACACACACACACACACACACACACACACACACACAGAGGCAGGCAAAAATATTATCGTTCCGAGTTCTAAAGGCGGCCGATAATAAAGGAGACAGAACAGAGTAAACTAACCAATGAGACTCATTCCTACCTCATACTTAAGGCTCACCGAAATCCATGCAACCCAGCCTTAGTATCTGAAGCGGGAGACATGCCCAGTTCCCTCGGAAAAAAAAAAAAAACACACACACTTTATAAATACTTAATTGATATAATTCTGCTGTGTCACCGAAAATGCGGCCTTGTCTTCCGGATCATTGTTTTCATAGCACCTGCCACTTCACTTCCCCCACTCATTACTTTCTTCAGACACTACTTCCTTCAGCCACTACTTCCTTCAGCCACTACTTCCTTCAGCCAGTATTTCCTTCAGCCACTACTTCCTTCAGCCAGTATTTCCTTCAGCCACTACTTCCTTCAACCACCACTTCCCCCAGCCACTACTTCTCCCAGCCACTACTTCCCCTAGCCACTACTTCCCCCAGCCACTACTTCCCCCAGCCACTACTTCCCCCAGCCACTACTTCCCCTAGCCACTACTTCCCCCAGCCACTACTTCCCCCAGCCACTACTTCCCCCAGCCACTACTTCCCCCAGCCACTACTTCCCCCAGCCACTACTTCCCTTAGCCACTACTTCCCCCAGCCACTACTTCCCCCAGCCACTACTTCCCCCAGCCACTACTTCCCCCAGCCACTACTTCCCCTAGCCAGTACTTCCCTCAACCACTACAGTCCTCAACCACTATTTCCCTCAACCACTCTTTATTCTTATTCTTTCACGCTTTTATCTGTCTCGTTTTCCATCACAGAATCTGGCGTTTAAGTCAGTCTGTCTATTGCCAGACGCCTTAATCCCGTAAGGGGTGGCCACAAACAAATCGCCTCTATGTCGCCCTGTCCTCCGCCATTTCACTGCCCTGCTCCCAGCTCACACCCCCTTCTCTCGTATACCTCTCCACTCCATCCCTCCATCTCATCCTTGGCCTCCCCCTCCCTCTCCCCCCCTCCACCTCACTCACAGACACTCCCCTCGTCAATCTCTCACTGTCCATCCTCTCCACATGGCCAAAACCACCTCAGTGTGTTTCTCCTAACGCTTCCCAACACATCCACACCACAACACTCCCTCACTTCCTCATTTGTCAGTCTGTCTCTCCAAGTGACTCCACATGCTCCTCTCAAATAACTCATTTCCACTGCTCTCACTCTTGATTTCTATCCCTCCAACAAGGTCCAATCTTCACTTCCATACGTTAGAGATGATATCACAATACTGTCATGTAGTAACTTTTTCACTTCCATGCTCACTTCCCTGTTTCTTATCACTGCTCTCAAGGAACCAGCAACTATTCTTCCTTGTTGTACCTTTCCAGGCACTTCACCCTCCAAACCTCCATCCTTATTCATCACACTACCCAAGTACTTAAACGCACTCACATTCTCCGTTTCCTTCTCATCCAACCTCACTGTACATTCACTGACTTCACTTCTCTCGAAAACCATAACTTTACCCTTCCCTTCATTCACTTTTAGGTTCAGTTTCCTACACACACTCCCAAACTCATCCACCAAGCCTTGCAGCTCCCCTTCGTCTTCACATAACAACACAATATCATCTGCAAACAACAGTACAGTGAGTTTCCAAACACTGTCCTCTCTCATTAGGGTCGCCCCAACATCCACTGCCCTACCTTGTATCTCTTTTATAACCCCATCCATATACAGATTGAACAGCCATGGAGACATGACCCATCTCTGTTTCAATCCAACCTTCAAATAGAAATATTCACTCAGTTCACTCTCCACACGCACTGCAGCCTCAGCACCCTCATAAATACTCTTCACGGTATTCAACAACTTCTCATCTACTGTACTCCATATATTCTTAATACTTTCCACAATCCTTGTCTATCCATCCTGTCATATGCTTTCTCCAAATCCATGAAGGCCTCATGCAACTTCTTTCCCTTCTCTAGAAATTTTTCCACTAAAGATCTAAGAATGAATATCTGATCTACACAACCTCGTCCCTTCCTAAAGCCTCCCTGTTTAAGTCCTTCCACAAAGTCCATTCTCTCTTCCTTCCACTGTTTATCCACTTTCTCAGTAGCCTCTTATATACTCTTAACTACTGTACATAAAATTTCTGATCACGCTGCCCACAGACATTCACAAAACTCTGAATCAGTCTGGTAAAATGATGTTCACAGTTGTCCAACAGCCTAACGTCCCCTTCTTGCATCAGATTTTCGATATTCCATCTCGTACCATTCAGCGTTCTCACTTCCATAACTATTGCTCTGACTACTCTCATATTCTCGTTCATACATACATATATATATATATATATATATATATATATATATATATATATATATATATATATATATCTACCTATCTATCTATATATCTTTATCTATCTATCTATCTATCTATCTATCTATATATATCGTATATCATCGTCATCATCATCCGGACCTCCTTTTCCACCCTAGGGCAGGGTGAGGAGTAGCAACGTCCAGATAGCCCAAGTCTTTCCGGTCCAATGGGCCACGCTTCCATTCACTCATCATTCAAGCCACCGGAATCCTGCCTCTATCTGATACGCCAGAAACTTTCATCACATTCAGTAGCTTCACATAAACGTATCCGATAGTCAATCCGGACACTGTCACTTTAAAAAGAGGTGCCAAATCCTTGATCAAGCTCTTCTCACAACACCCATCCGGCCAGCTCGATCTCTTATTAGTCCCCTAGCCTCACCGACTTCCAAACCTCTCTTCCTCACACACTCATCCACCATATCCCTCCACCTTCTCCTTGATCTACCTCGCCTCCTCCCTCCTTCAAACTCGCTCAGATATACTTTTTCACCACTATTGTTATCCATTCTCTCCACATGACCATACCATCGCAGTACACTCTCTTCGATTCTGGTGTCCACTGACTTCCTCACTCCGCATCTTTCACGAATCACATTATTTCGTATCCTATCCACTCTCTGTACTCCACATACATTCCTCAGCAGTCCCATCTCCAATGCGCTCACTCCTGACTTTTCATTTTCATACCACACCATAGTCTCACATCCATATGTTAAAGTTGGCACTAACACTCCTTCATGTAAGCCTCGCGCAGCTGCAATACTCAAGCCTCTGTTTCTTATCAAGGCTTTCACAGCACCAGCTACTTTCCCTCCTTGTGTTACTCCACTTTCCACTTCTTTTGCACATTTTCCTTTCTTTTTCTATCACTGTACCCAGGTAATTGAAGTCTCACCATTCACTGTAATCTCACACACACACACACACACACACACACACACACACACTATATTGATCAACCATAGAGGGTGCTGGGGAGGGATGCCCTCACGTGGTGGCATCGATACACTGTAACTGAGTGGCTCCACTGCCCATTTATATCCCATTGGGTCCTGGAAGTCCTGTGCGAGGGATTTTGCCGGAAGGGTGCTGGGCGTACCGCCCTCCGCCTGTCGGCTCATAGTCGCGATGCTCATAGGTCCCTACCCGGGGGGTTCCCTTCTTTATTAAATTTTGAAAATGCCCAGTTCTGTCCTGTACTGAGGACACTGAGTGCAAATGGGATATAAACATCCCTCATTTCCTATAACATCTTTCAAAAGGAGGATGGTAGACAGCAGGATGAGACGAACTTCAGCTGCCAGTTCACTTGGTTCAACAACAACAGCAACAACAGCAGCTACTGCTAATACTACTACTATGACTACTACTACTACTACTACCACCACCACAAAGACGTCACACCCCCTTATCTCACTTTAAGGACTGTATTTTAGGTTTCATAAGAGGTGTGGCAGCTCCTCTTCATTGGCAGTGTACTTTGCAAATCACACCTTTGTCACTTATGCATAAGTGTTGATGGTAAAAATATATAGCTAAGCAAGGTGGAGTACACACACAGTGCAACATCCACATCCTACAAATGTTCTAGAGGCCGCATATATGGTTTTGCCCTGTGACTTTGATCTTCACTTGATTGTTTTCAAAATCAAATAACTTCCTTCTTGCATGAGCCCCGACCCATCCAACTTTAATCCAAATTGGATTGAAGCCGTGAGACTTTTGACCAATTGGTTTCAAAATAGTATGTGGTCATCCTTGGCTGACCTCCAGCCCTTTCACAAAAATTGGTCCAAATGGAATGAAATCTGTTTGTTTTCAGGGAAGAAAGTTGACCTCTCCCTGTGACCTTGACGTTTAACGAATTGTTCTCAAAATCTACTTCCTTTACCTTTTCCGTACCTCGAATCCTTCCGAAACATTTGGCCTAAATCGGGTGAAAACTTTAAGTTGACCTTACCATGTGACCTTGATTTTTGATTCTTTGTTCTCAAAACAGCGGGTGAACCCTTTGGCTGGCCTTCACTCCTTACACCAAGTTTAGTTTAAATAAGATTAAAACTGAGTTATCATGTGCACACAGATAAACACCGGCTGAATTTTGACCTTGCCCTGTGGCTCTTCATGGTAGCTTAGTGTTCCTGAAATCGAATCTATTCGTTCCTCCCTCAGCCTCAACCTTTCCCCTAAGTCTGGTTTAAATCCAATGAAAAATATTTAAGCTCACCTTGACATGCGACATTGACCCTTGACCTTTCCATGTGACCTTGGCTTGTCTTTCATCTTTGCTTTATGCTAAAGTGATGATAATGATGATGAAGATGATGATGATGATAATAACAATGATGATGATTTTCTCCTGTAATGGCAGTTCGGTGATGGCTGGTCGTTCTGTGCACCTGGCTAAACCCTCGGCCCCCGCCTCCCTCACTCACTCCACCTTCGTGTACCTTCAAGAGGTTCTTCACAACTGTGAGGTAAGGCCACTATTTACCACGTACACCTTGAGTCGTATTACGTTGTAGGTTATACGTAAGTGTGAGGTAATTACACATTACGTACACTTGTATCGTATTCACGCTTCTTAAGTGCATTGATTCACATACTTTTTTTGTTCATGACCCTAAAAAAGTTTTCACCCTACCTAGGGGACTGAAAAATGTTCGTACAGGTCGTTTTACCTACACTTATAAGTGTATATACGCATACGCAGGCGCATAATATATCTATCATCAACAGCCATTATAAGTCCACGGAAGGCCTCTCTCAACCTTCTCCACAAATTCCTTGGCTGAGCCAATCTTTGCCAAGTTTTCCCTGGAAATTTCTCTATCTCATCTCTCCACCTCCTGTCTGACTTTAATCTGCTATTCCTACAATCTCTTGGTGTCCAGCCAGTCAGCCTCTTGTTCCATCGATTATCCCTTATTCTTATTATATGGCCTACCCACCTCCATTTCTGTTCTTTTATGACTTCTATAATGTCTTTAACGTTAGTCTGCGCTCTAACCCATGCTGATCTTTTCCTGCCTCTTAAAGACATTCCCAACATTGACCTTTCCATTGCTCTCTGAGAGCGGATTAGTTAATTTTCCATCGATTTTGTCAGTTCCAGTCTCACAACAGTCCGTCATATCTGGAATTATACATTCGTTATATACTTCTCGTTTCATACAAATTGGCAAGCTACTTTTTATAATGTCACTTATGTTTACCGAAAGCTCTCCATCCAATTGTAATGTGTCTTTTTATTTCACTATCAGGGTCTTTCGTTAATTTTAGCATTTGCCCCAGGTAATTGTACACCTCGACTTCTTCAAGAATATCCTCGTTTATTCTGATGACTCTCTTTGGTGTTTGTGGATAAAACATTAGTTTTACTTCGGTTCATCTTTAGCCCTACTGTGAGGCTTTCTCTGTTCAAGTCATTTAACATTTCTTTCAATGTCTTTGCTGTTTCTGACATTAGGACAATGTCATCTGCAAATCTTAAATGGTTTAGCTTTTCTCCCATCTATGTTCACTCCTTTGTTTTCCCAGGCTAGCTTTCTGAAAATGCGCATGCTGTAAATAATGTTAGTGAAATTGTATCTCCCTGACGCACGCCCTTCTCAATCATATTTTTTTCTGAGTCCTTATGTAATTTAACTGTAGTAGTTCCCTCTTTATACATGCTTTCATGCAGTTTTACAATTTTCTCAGCCACTTCTTGTTCTCACAATGAATGTATAATTGCTGTGTGCTCCACAGAGTCGATAGCCTTTTCGTTATCAACACCACCTAAGCGCAGTGGTTTATTACAGTATATTCTGCAGTTTTCTCAGTTGGCTGATTCATTGTGTGTAGGTGATCAGTAGTCGAAAACCCACTTCGGAATCCTGCCTGCACACGAGTTTCGTTTTCTTCCAGATTTGTTGTTATTCTGTTTGTAAGGACTTTAGTGAAGAGTTTGTAAACGACTGATAATAACCTAGTGGGTCGACAGTTACTAAGATCTTTTGAGCCACCATTTTTGTAAAGTAAAACAACTACATTATTGCATTACTTTGGGATTTTTTTTTTTTATTGTGTAAATAAGTGGGCGAGCCTGTTTTGTACTTCAACTCCTGCATCCAATAGTAAAGCTGCTACTATTCCATCTTCTCCCGGAGCCTTCCCTCTTTTCATATTCTTTAGAGAAATATTTACATCGTCTGATGTTACCTCAGGTATTTCACTTGTGTCAACGGAAAAGTTAGCTATTGGTACTACTGTCTTTGATGCATAGGGCACAGTTCTTTGTAAAATTCTTCAACTCTCTTCAGCATCTTAGCTCTGCATTTAATGACTTCACCGTTCTTCTCTTTCATTGATGTAATTTGTTGCTTTCCTAGTGCCATTTTACTTTGAACCTGTTTCAGACTTTTTCCTTTCTTGATGGTTTCCTTGATCTGATTAATGTTTCTCTTTCATTTTTCTTCTCTTTGTGTCTTGCTGATAAGCTTATATAATTCCGTTCGTTCTGTCTCATCTTGTTTTTACTCTCATTTCCTTTCTTTTCCTCATAAGCTCGAGTGTCTTTTCTGAATTATTCTTGGTTTTGGTTTTACTAGGCTTCCCTGCTACCTCCGCTGATTCTCTTAGCACTTACGTAGTCTGTCATTCAGCTATCAGTGTCACATTCAGCATTACTTAGAGCCTGAAATGTGTTCGTTATTTCCAACTGAAAGGCTGCACTGCTTTCGTTTACTTTTATTGGGCATATGTTTTTATTTTTAATCATCTTTTTCTTTCACTTCTGAAGCTGCATCTGGCTATGCAACCCACCATTGTATGGACACTTCCAATACTTCCTTTGTTGATAACGGTGACATTTGTGATCCTATTATTTTTCATCATCATCATCATCATCATCGTCATCCGGACCTCCTTTCCCACCCTAGGGCAGGGTGAGGAGAAGCGATGTCCAGACAGTCCAAATTGACCTAATCCAATGGGCCACGCATTCATTCACTCATCATTCAAGCCACCGGAATCCTGGCTTTAACAGATACGCCCAAAACTTTCATCACATTCTGTAGCTTCATATAAACGTATCCGAAAGAGGCAATCCAGACTCTGTCACGTGAAAAAGGGGTGCCAAATCCCTGATCATGCACTTCTTCTCACAACATTCATCCAGCCAGCTTGATCTCTTGTCAGTTCCCTAGCCTCACCGACTTCCAAACCTCTCTTCCTCACACACTCATCCATCATGTCCCTTCACCTTCTCCTTGGCCTACGTCGCCTCCTTCCTCCTTCAAATTCGCTCAAATATACCTTTTTCATCGCTCTGTTGTCATCCATTCTCTCCAGACGACCAAACCATCTCAGTACACACTCTTGGACTCTGGTGTCCACAGACTTCCTCACTCCGCATCTTTCATTAATCACATAATTTCGTATCTGGTGTCCACAGACTTCCTCACTCTGCATCTTTCATTAATCACATAATTTCGTATCCTATCCACTCTTTGTACTCGACATACATTCCTCAGAAGTCACATATCCATTGCTCTTACTCTTTATTTTTCATTTTCATACCACACTATAGTTTCACATCCATATGTTAAAGTTACACTAACACTCCTTCATGTAAGCCTCGCGCAGCTGTTACACTCAAGCCTTTGTTTCTTATTAAGGCCTTCATAGCACCAGCTACTTTCCTTCCTTGTGTCACTCTACTTTCCACTTCTTTTGCACATTTTTCTCTCTTTTCCATCACCGTACCCAGGTATTTGAACTTCCTCACCAATTCCAGTCTCTCTCCATTCACTGTAATATCACACTGGGAGTCACCTTCTTTCTCGATTACATATCACATTTCTCTTTTCTGCATTTACTCTCAAAGCACGACACTCACAGTCAGCAGCAAAACTCTGCACTAGTCTAATAAGTGCTGCTCCGGTATTTGCAAGTAGGACTGCATCATCTGCATACAGCAAAACTGAGATATTCAATCCATCACCATTCATTACCAACGCCATCCCTTTCTCCATTACTCGTGTTTTTACTTCTCTCATCACCCCATCCATGTATATATTGAAGAACCATGGGGACATCACACAGCCTTGTCGCATGCTTACACTGATTGTGAACCATTCACTTAGATGCCCATTTACCCTTACACATGCCTCACTTCCATCATAAAAACTGTTGACGGCACCTAGCAGCTTACCATCAACACTGTACATGCGCGAAGCCTTCCACAATTTTTCTGTCTACTTTGTTGTATGCATTTCCCAGACTCATAAATGCCATAAACACCTTATAGTCCTTCTCACATGCCATCTCCACTATCTGTTTTCACTGCAAATATTTGATCCACACGTCTTCTGCCACTCCAAAAGCCACCCTGTTCATCACTCACTAGGACTTCTGATATCTCTCTTTCTTTATAATAATTCTTCCATATACCTTCCCATCCACACTCAATAGACTTATGCCACGATAATTCTTGCGCTGTCTTCGCTCACCTTTATTTTTGTACTGGGGTACAATCACAGCCTTTTTCCACTCTGCTCGCACAGTTTCACTCATCCACGTCCTCTTACATATCTCCAACAAGCACTTCATTCTGCTTTGTCCACTAAACTTAATCATCTCTGCATACACCTTATCAACCCCAGCTGCTTTCCCATTGTTTAGCCGCTTTGCAGCGCTCTTCGCTTGTGCGAGTGTCATGTTTCCTGGCACTGCATTCTTTCTCTGTACACCCCCGAAACCAATCATGTTTACAGCGGTTCTGCTTTCTCTATTCCCATTCATCATGCTTTCAAAATATTCTTTCCATTTGGTCCTTACTTCATCCCCATGGGTTAACAATTAACCACTTACATCCTTCACACTTTCACATTTCTTCCGCTCTCACTTCTACATTTCTGCACCTCTTTCCGGAATAATTTCCTATTTGCAGGGTAATTTGCATTCATTTTTCCTCTTTGATCATCATTTACCTCCTCCTTTTCCTCTTCCCTAGTCTCTTTACATGCTTCTTGCTCTTAATATATTCAGTTCTTATTTCAACTGAACTCCTGTTCTGTAACCACTCCAGCCACTTCTTCCTCATTTCCTCCACTGCTCTCTTAACCTCTTCATCCCACCGTGCCATACCTTTCTTCTTTGTTGTTACTCCTGCCACATTGCTTTAGCATTCTTAACTAGGCATTCCCCATATGCATTCCACAGGCCGTCCAAATCCTTTTCATTCCAGTTCACTGATTCCAACTCCTCCCCTACTTTGGTCCTGTATTCATCTCCCATTTCTTTGATCCTCAGCTTCTCGACTTTCAGTCTTTCTTCCTGACTGCTCCTCTCTCTCTCCTGGTCCATCTCACTCCTCTCAGCTTGATTTTGCATGCCACAGTCATATGATCTGACAGACCTCCACATCGTCCTCTCACGGCCCTCGAATCAGCAACCATTCCCTGCACGGAGCTCTCTATGAGCACGTAATCAATCAGGCTCCTTTCAACAACGATCCCTGTTCCCTCTATACCATGTATATTTATGTGCATCTTTGTGTTTGAAATACGACACATATCCTTCAATCGCTTCCCATTATCATTTTCTCCTTGTACTCCATTACAGCCTATTATGTCATCCTCAGGACCAGTGCCTACTATTCCATTCATATCACTTATTATGATCACGATACAGCTCCTGGGAATTTCTCCCACTGCTCTATCCAGCTCATCCCAAACCTATCTTTCTCTCTCTCTCTCTCACTCTTGTCATCAGACAGTGCATACGCTACAATCACTACGATTTTCATCTTCTTGAACATGACATTCATACATCTCGAACTGACACATTTGTAATATCTAATTCCACTCTGTCACACTTCATCATCAACAAAGCAACTCCTCCCTTGCATCTTCCTCGCCCATTCATGTCCGATCTTACACACTTTACACACCCCCTATTCCTCCACTTCACATTCTTTCATCTTTGTTTCACACAATTCCATCACAGCATATCTCGCACTTTTGAACTCCACTTTTGAACTCATTCACCTCTTCCTTCCTCCTGCTTTCCTCATTCACACCTCTCACATTCCACATGGCCATGCGAATCAGCCCACTTGGTTGGGGCTCCTGACAGGTATTTGACCCTCAGAGGCTCTCTGGAACAACTGCTTAAGTGATTTTAGATAGGGGAATGTGGGGGACACTTAACTGATCAAAAACCCCGGTTATATGGTTACCACCCAGCATAGTAAATGATTTCCTGGGTACAGGAAACCATTTTGCTTGTCATTCAGTGTAGAGACCATAAGACATCCCTACACTGAGTGAGTGGATGATGGGCACCCCCACGTACCTGTTATTCTTATCTGCTATAATGAAGTCGATTTCATTCTTTGTTTCTCCATTCGGACTTTTCCAGGTCCATTTTCTCCCAGTTCTTTTGTGAAAGCATGTGTTCATTATTCTCATGTTATACATTTCAGCAAAATTTACCACCATTTCTCCTCTTTCATTCCTTTCTCGAACTCCAAATCTTCCCATACATATTTCTCTATTTTTTGATTTCCCAACTTTTGCATTGAAGTCTCCCATGAGTATAGTATGTTTGGTCTTTTCATCTTCCATAATCTGAGAGATGTCATCATAGAATGTTTCTATTTCTTCATCTGAGCTTTGAGAAGTCGGTGCATACACTTGTATTACTTTCAAGGTGTATTTTTTGCACAGTCTAATAACCGATGGTGCTCTGTCAGATACACATCATCCTGGAGAATGGTCAAAACACTTGGCTCTGACCACCTCCCAGTCATCATCACTAACAAAACCAGAATCACCCCAGCTGGCCACAGACACACATACACTAATTATAAGACAGCCACCTGGGAAGCCTTCACAGATGAAACAGAAAAACACTTTGAAACATTAAACAGTACATCCATCACAAACATCAACACCGCTGTGCACACTTTCAATACAACTGAACAAGAGACACATCCCTGGAGGCAACAGAAAGAGGCACAACCTCAACTTTACACCAGAAATTCATGGCCCCATCAGTCAGTGCGACATACTATGATACTCTCCAACATCCCATACACAAGACACCGTACAACAAATATAAGAACTCATCATTCAGATAAACAATAATATATCAGAACAACAAACAATAAAATGGAATAATTATCTCCAAGCACATGATCACAAAACAAACACCAGCAACTCTGCAAAACACTAAACAGCATCACACTCTCCAACAGCAATACTACACAATTGCAAGCTGTCATCACAACAATAGACACCATACCCTCAAACAAACAACAAGCAAACACTCTCATCAATCACTTTTCACATGTCAGCCATATAAACCCCCACTGCGACGACCAACGTGTCATCTGACGCAAGAAGCAGTTCCCCACAGACCCAGACTTTGCACCTTTCACTTACAGCCAGATGAAGCACATTATTAGCAGCCTTAAGCACTCGTCGGCCTGTGGACCAGACAACATAAGCAACACACACCTTAAACACCTTGGATCACAAGGCATACAAGCACTCACCAACATATCAAACCACAGCTACTCACACAACATAATACCCAACATCTGGAAGCATAGCAATATCATCTCTATCCCCAAATCCAACAAAGACCCCATGTTACCTTCCTCACACCGCCCCATCACACTTCTCTGCACCTCCTCCAAAGTCACTGAATTACTGGTATTACAACTAGTTACACTTCACATCCCCCTAGCCCCATCACAACATGGTTTTAGGCCGCTACACTCCACACTCTTCTTACAGATCTGACACAGAGAATTTTTGATGGTATCAGTTCATCTAGGCCACCACAGAGAACACTCCTAGTCACACTAGACATTAGCAAAGCTTTTGATGCCATCCCCCGCCACAGTCTAACAAAGATAATAATCAACACAAACATGAACAATAACACAAAAAAGATGGCTGGCAAACTATTTAGCAGGCAGATGTGAACATGTAACATTTGCCGGTCAGTCATCAAACATCAGAAACTTTACAAACAGCGTCCCCCAAGGATCTGTTTTATCCCCTACTCTCATTAACCTATACATGCAAGACATATCACACCCTACACACCACAAATACACAGAGCTTCCTATGCGGAGGACATAACACTTACATGTAAAACCAAAACGTACCAACCTTACCTCAACACACTATACAAATGGTTCACCACAAACAGGCTCAAAATAGCCCCAGCCAAATCTACAGTGACCCTTCTCACAAACTGGACAGCAGAACACAGTCACATTCTACACCTTACCATAAACAACACTACTCTATCCCCCCCCAAAAAAAAAAATCCTTGGTGTAACATACATCACTGTCATTTAAACAACACATCGCAAACATTAAAGATACATTAACACCAAGACTCAATGCCTTAAGGTCACTTGCCCATACAACATTTGGACACAACAAAGAAACCACCACCACAGTATACAAACAATACAAACGTTCAGTGATGAATTATGCAAGTCCTGCTTGGGCTTCCAACCTCACTAAAACGCATTATAACACTGTACAGACCATACAGAACAAGGCCCTAAAAATAATCACAGGCTGCACAGCTACTACACTCACAGACCACCTACACTAAGAAACCAAAGTCCTCAAAGTCAAGGATCATCTACACATGAGAGGCATCCAAATTCTTGCCACAGCCTCACAAACCCACACCATCCATTACACTACATGGCAGCACAAGGAACATCAAAACAACACCCAGCACATGATATCATACACAAATACTGTCATCTCTCCCCCCTTGCCTGCCTCAAACTAGCTTCCAGAAGCATATCCATACTCAAATCACTCGCTGCTCCATTCAGTCACTTAAAGACAGCACACAGCTGCATGCACGGCATCCCAATATCCATCCTTCTGAATCCTATCTCCCTCGTGAGGACAGGGTCCACCTGGCCTGGCTGAGATGTGGGCATCATCCAGCCCTCTTATCAGAAGAGGCTGGATGACTCCGTCGCTGATGCCTGTCCAGGCTGTAACACAGCACCCCATATTATTAAGCACATTATGGAAGACTGCATTGCACACAATCACCTGCACCAATAACACAACGTACACTCCTTGCGAGCTCTGTGGGAAAGCCCGGTCTCGGCTGTGGCCTTCCTTAGGGACTTGGGATTGATCGGCCAGACTGCCTAGGGAACAACTACTACTTCTACTACAATGTTGTCTGCAAGATTTCTGTTAATTAGAAATCCTACACTACTGACTCTCTCATTTTCCCTTCCTCTGTAGTAAATATATATATATATATATATATATATATATATATATATATATATATATATACAGTACTGTATATATATATATATATATATATATATATATATATATATATATATATATATATATATATATATACAGTACTGTATATATATATGTATATATATATATATATATATATATATATATATATATATATATATATATATATATATATATATATATATATGTATACAGTCCTTCCAACCATACATGAGATCTATTGCAAGTGATTTTT
This sequence comes from Coenobita brevimanus, assembly GCF_032717465.1. Taxonomy (NCBI): domain Eukaryota; kingdom Metazoa; phylum Arthropoda; class Malacostraca; order Decapoda; family Coenobitidae; genus Coenobita; species Coenobita brevimanus. Next base: position 12,954,166 of record NC_136992.1, on the reverse strand, counting down.
CGGGGGTTCCTGTTGGATCATTGTCTACTAAAGGTTCAACTGCACTGCCTCCTGTGCTTACTGGCAGTGTGCCACCGAAAGTGAGTAGGCACTGTGTTGGCTAGTTAGAGACTGGAATTTTAAACAAACAAATCCATGAAGATCTATGCATACAATGTACGAAACCTCATAGAAGATTACAAACTTGATTACTTAATGACTGAACTGGAAAACATTAGTTGGGATATTGTAGGTTTGAGTGAGATCCACAGAAAAAAAGAAAACGTAATTCAGCTCGAAGCTTCGGCCATCCATTTTACTAAAGAGAAAGGCAAAATAAAAGAGTTACCATAGTGGTGTAGGATTTCTAATTAACAGTAATCTTGCAGACAGCATTGTTAATAAGCAGTGTATCTGCTAGAGCAGCATTGGTTGTAATTAGACTATGCAAAAAGTATACCCCGAAAGTAATAGCAAGTATATGCACCAACTTCTCAAAGCTAAGCTGAAGAAATAAAAGCATTGTATAATGACATCTCCCAGATTATGGAAGATGAAAAGACCACATATACTATACTCATGGGAGACTTCAATGCAAAAGTTGGGAAAACAAAAAATGGAGAAGCATGCATGGGAAAATTTGGAGTGGGAGAAAGGCACGAAAGAGGAGAAATGGTGGTAAATTTTGCTGAAACGTATAACATGAGAATAATGAACACATGCCTTCACAGAAGAACAGGAAGACAGTGGACTTGGAGAAGCCCAAATGGAGAAACAAGGAATGAAATCGACTTCATTATAGCAGATAAGAATAACATGATCACAAATTTCACAGTTACCAACAAAGTAAATATAGGAAGTGACCATAGAATGGTGGGTTGCACATGCAGATTCAGTTTCAGAAGTGAGAGATAGAAGATGATTAAAGATAAAAAGATCTGTCTATCTATCTATTGCCAGACGCCTCAATCCCGTACGGGGTGGCCACAAACAAATCGCCTCCACGTCGCCCTATCCTCAGCCATTTCACTGCCCTGCTCCCAATTCACACCCTCCTCTTTCATTTACCGCTACACCTCATCCCTCCATCTTATCCTCGGCCTCCCCTTCCCTCTACCCCCCCTCCACCTCACTCACATACACTCTCCTCGTCAGTCTCTCACCCTCCATCCTCTCCACATGGCCAAACCACCTCAGTGTGTTCCTCCTAACGCTTCCTATCACGTCCACATCCACACCACAACGCTCCTTTATATCCTCATTTGTCAGCCTGTCTCTCCATGTGATTCCACAGACTCCTCTTAAATAACTCACTTCCACTGATTTCACTCTTGACTTCTGTCCTTCCAACAACGTCCAAGCTTTTCTTCCATATGTTAGAGTTGGTATCACAATACTGTCATGTAGTAACTTTTTCACTTCCATGCTCACTTCCCTGTTTCTTATCACTGCTTTCAAGGAACCAGCAACCATTCTTCCTTGTTGTACCTTTCCAGGCACTTCACCCTCCAAACTTCCATCCTTACTCATCACACTACCCAAGTACTTAAACGTACTCACATTATCCAATTCCTCACCATCCAACCTCGCTGTACATTCACTGACTTCACCTCTCTCAAAGACCATCACTTTACTCTTCCCTACATTCACCTTTAGATTCCTTTTCTTACACACTCTTCCAAACTCATCCACCAAGCTTTGCAGCTCCCCTTCGTCTTCACTCAGCAACACAGTATCATCTGCAAACAGCAGTACAGGGAGTTTCCAAACACTACCCTCTCTCACCAGGGCCACTCCAACATCCACTGCCCTACCTTGTACCTCTTTTATTACCCCATCCATGTACAGATTGAACAACCATGGAGACATGACACATCCCTGTTTCAACCAAACCTTCAAAGAGAAAAATTCACTCAGTTCATCATCCACACGCACTGCAGCCTTATCACCATCATGCATACTCTTCACAGCATTCAACAACTTCCCATCTACTCCATATATTCTTAATACTTTCCACAATCCTTGTCTATCCACCCTGTCATATGCTTTCTCCAAATCCATGAAAGCTGCATACAGCTTCTTTCCCTTCCCTTGAAACTTTTTGACTAAAGATCTAAGAATGAATATCTGATCTACACAACCTCTTCTCTTCCTAAAGCCTCGTGTTCTTCTCCAACTAATTCCTCTGTTCTTTCCCTAACTCTGTCAATAAGTATCCTTCCATACACTTTTCCTATTACACTAAGAAGACAAATGCCCCTATGATTACCACACACTTCTTTTTCCCCTTTTCCTTTGTACAAGGGAATAATTATACCTGACTTCCAATCCTCCGGGACTCTACCTTCCTTCCAGGCCAATCTGCGCATCTTCCACATCCATTCTACTACTATCTCTCCCCCATGCTTCAGCATTTCACCACACACTCCATGAATTCCTGGGGCGTTTCCCAATTTGACTTTCTTCATTGCTTCCACAACTTCTATCCTACTGATTTCTTCCTGTTTTCTCACCTCCCTCCCTCTCCCAGCTATTCCCCAGCCACTTTTACTCGCATTACTTCCATCCTCTGTGTTCAACAATTCCTTAAAGTGTTCTCTCCATTTGCTCACTTTTTCTTCCTTCTCCACTAATAACCTACTATTTTTATCTTTCACTCCCCTGCTAACTTCACAAAGCACCCTTTCAGTTGGAAACAACGAACAGATTTCAGGCTCTAAGTAATGCTGAATGTGACACTGATGAGCTGAATGACAGACTAACAAAAGTGCTAAGAGAATCAGCTGAGGTAGTAGGGAAACCTAATATAACCAAAACCAAGAAGTGTTCAGAAAAGACACTGGAGCTTATGAGAAAAAAAGAAATGAAATGAAAGTAAAAACAAAGAAAAATGAAACAGAACGAGTGGAATTAAATAAGCTTATCAACAGGAGACAAAGAGACGATAAATGAAAGAGAAACATGGATCAGATCAAAGAAACCATCAAAAAAGAAAAAAGTCTGAAACAGGTCCAAAGTGAAATGGAGTTAGGAAAGCAAAAAATTAGATCACCGAAAGAAAGAAAGAAAAAAATGAAGTCATTACATGCAGTGATAAGATGGTGAAGAGAGTTGAAGAATTTTACAAAGAACTACAGTATGTGCATCAAAGACAGTAGTACCAATAGCTATGATTTCAGCTGACACAAGTGAAATACCTGAGGAAACACCAGACGAAGTAAATATTTCTCTTAAAAATATGAAAAGAGGGAAGGCTTCAGGAGAAAATGGAATAGTAGCAGATTTACTGTTGGCTGCAGGAGTAGAAGTACAAAACAGGCTTGCTCACTTATTTACTCAGTGTATAAAAAAAGAAGAAAATTCCCAAAACATGGTGTAATGCAGTAGTTGTTTTACTTTACAAAAAAGGTGACTCAAAAGATCTCAGTAACAATCGACCGAGTAGTTTATTATCAGTCATTTACAAACTCCTCACTAAAGTCCTTACAAACAGAATAACAACAAATTTGGAAGAAAACGAAACTTGTGAGCAGGCAGAATTCAGAGGTGGGCGACTACTGATCATCTACACACAATGAATTAGCTAACTGAGAAAACTGCAGAATATAATAAACCACTGCGCTTAGGTTTTGCCGATTACGAAAAGGCTTGCGACTCAGTGGAGCACATAGCAATTATAAATGCATTGCGAGAACAAGGAGTGACTGAGAACATTGTAAAATTGCTCGAAAACGTATATAAAGAGGGAACTACTACAGTTCAATTACATAAGGACTCAGAAAAAATTATGACTGAGAAGGGTGTGCGTCAGAGAGATACAATTTCACCAACATTATTTACAGCATGCCTAGAAAGTATTTTCAGAAAGCTAGCCTGGGAAAACAAAGGAGTGAACTTAGATGGGAGAAAAGCTAAACCATTTAAGAGTTGCAGATGTCATTCTCCTAATCTCAGAAACAGCAGAGACATTGAAAGAAATGTTAAATGACCTGAACATAGAAAGCCTCAGAGTAGAGTTAAAGATGAACCGCTGTAAAACTAAAGTAATGTTTAATCCATAAACAACAAAGAGCGTCATCAGAATATGCAAAGAAATTCTTGAAGAAGTCGAGGAGTGCAGTTACTTGGGGCAAATACTAAAATCAATGAAAGATCATGGTAGCCAAATAAAAAGACACAATACAATTGGATGGAAAGCTTTCGGTAAACATAGAGACATTATGAAAAGCACCTTGCCAGTTTGTATGAAACGAAAAGTATATATGTTAAGAGGAGTAGACTGTAGCACCAGTCGAACATGGCAGTACTCCCGAGGTGGATGGCAAGCTGGTGATGGGGAGAGCTGGAGCTCCCGTTTCACCAGCCCTCAGGATTTGAGCCTGACTATCCCCTGTCGCTGAACATTTTCAGTGCTTTCATTTACACAGAGAGTAGGCCAGCATACTCTCCTAATACCTCTGCCTTCAACTGTCTACACCACACTACATGCACATGAGATATCACACCTATTCCACTCTCTTAGCAGTGGCCGCTGCAATCTTACTTTCAAAAGAGATGGTACCTCGGATTGCCACCACCGGAAGGGTAGGGCTGGCGGCACAGGGTCCTCCTGGTTGCCATCAAACAACTGTGCCGGCAGCGACCAGTGTGATTTCCGGTCATGCTCGTCAGCTGAGAAGTGAAAATTCTGCCTTATTCTTCACCAACATCCGTGGGCTTAGTTCCAACACAAATTCAGTCCATTTTTTTTCTACAGTCCATATCCCCTCTGGCCCTATTCCTCACAGAACCACAAATCTCACCGTCTACTGAAATATCTCCATATTGTTTTCCCAGTTACCATCTCCTCACAAACTTCCATAACAAGGGTGGCACCTGTTGTTATATCAAATCCCAATATGCAGTTGACACCATTTTAAACTTTGCTTCACCCAGTTTTGATTACTCATTGTATAAACTAAACTGTCAAAATATTACCACATATATTTGCGTAGTCTACCGCTCCCCCAGTGCTTCTTCGGAACCCAGTGTATTTTGATTCCATTTCCACACAGTTGAGTAACCTTAATCTTGCCATTAGCACCGAAATTACCATTTTGGGTGATTTTAACATACATAATGTTGAATGGTTATTGCATTCTGCAAGGACTGATGATGCTGATCCAGAGTGCGAGCTGTTTGCAGAATTGTTTAATCTCACGCAACTGATAAAGCAACCAACCAGAATACCAGATAATCCTGACCATAATGCCCATCTTTTGGATCTGTTCCTGACAAATAATCCAGATCAGTACAGGATAGAGGTATTGTCTCCACTTGGATCCTCTGACCACAATCTCATCAAAGCCTCATAAGTTAGCCCCCCCAAACCTCCCTGTTCTGAACTTGTCAGAGTGACCCGATGGCACTTTGATAGGGCAAACTGGGATGATTTTAGAAATTATCTTGCTGACATTCCATGGCAGTCTTTCTTCTCTAGTGATGTCAGTTCTACTCAGTCCCACATTTGCGACTTAATACTAGCTGGTATGGATTTATTCACACCAAGTCAACAGTTCATTAAACGATGGAACTCTCCAAAATGGTTTGATAGCAACTGTGCCAGAGCAACAGCCCAAAAGTCATTAGCATATAACTCTTACTTAAAATAAAAAAACATCTGAATCACTCTCTCAGTTTAAAATTGCTAGAAACCGTGCAAAAGCTGTAATAAATCTAGCTAAATCAAACTTTCTTCAAAACCAAGGAACAAAACTACTTAACAACCCTAATGACAATAGAATATTCTGGTCAACTCTCAGTTCTTTCAATAATAACTTTAACAAACCGTCATCCATTCCCCCACTAAAATCTCCAGATGGCAACATTACAAATGACCCGCGTGGGAAAGCAGATATCTTTGCCAGTACATTTGCCAGAAATTCTACCTTAGAGAAAGCCAGCCAGAACGTCCCAGCACTAGAACTTGACTCTCCGGAAATTGTTCCACTTAAAATACAGACAAGGTACATGAAATCCATCTTAGACAATTTACCTACCAACAAAGCTCCAGGCCCAGATGGAATTCTGCCAATTGTTTTGAAAAAGTGTTCCCCAGAACTTGTCTCTGTTCTTGCCAAATTATTCAGAATATGCATACGTACTTGTTCATTCCCTAATTCATGGAAAGAAGCCAATATCCACCCAATTCCAAAGAAAGGAAGTTCCTCTGACCCCTCTGATTACAGACCAATAGCTGTCACATCTTCTCTTGGTAAGGTGTTTGAAACTGTAATTAATAAGCACATAGTTAAACATCTTGTATCCAACAATTTAATTATTGATAGACAATATGGTTTTCGCCAAGAAAGATCCACCATTGACATACACAATCTCCTGACTCATACCACCCATCAATCAGTTGACCTACATGGAGAAACTCATGCAGTAGCCCTGGATATTTCTAAAGCTTTCAACAGAGTGTGGCATCGATCCATGTTGTATAAACTCCCTTGCTATGGACTAAACTCTTTTGTTCCTTTGATTTCTATCTCAGCAACAGAAAAATAAGTGTTAAAGTAGACGATGTATATTCCAATTTCCACTTAATTAACGCCAGTGTGTTTTAGGGATCAGTTCTGGCACCAACTCTGTTCCTGGTTCATATTAATGATCTCTTGTCTGTCACCCACAATCCCATCCATTCATATGCAGATGACTCAACACTTCATAGTTCATTCACACTCGGACATCCATTTACAAAGTCTGATATCTCTAACTCTCAACTTAGTACAGCCATCTCTTTAAATCAAGACTTATCCACGATCAGTGAATGGGGACAAAATAACCTTGTCTCATTTAATGCTAGTAACACTAAATATATACAATTTACTAATAGACAGGTATTGCCAGAATCGTATATTACCTTCAGTGATACAAATATTCCCATTTCCAAAAGTATTGAAATTCTCGGCGTCTCACTTAACAATGCCCTCAGCTGGACCTCTCATGTCAGATCACTTGCTAAAACCGCCTCAAAAAAATTTGGATTATTGCACAGAGTCCGTAACTTCTTCACTGACGAGCATTTAGCCATAAAATATAAGAGTCATGTGTGCTCTCAGCGTGAATACTGCTCACCCTTGTGGAATGGATGTGGAGAGGTTGCATTAAAACAACTAGACAAAATTCAGAACAAAGCTGTTAAAATTATTAATAACCCTGCTATTACTAATAAACTACCTCCCCTACAAGTAAGAAGGAATGTTGCCTCCCTTGCATTATTTTACAGATATTTTTATAGCAAATGCTCAGACGAAGTTGCGTCCAATGTGCCACCTCTCCATGTCTTCCATCGTGCTACACAGGCATCTGGCAGCGCTCATGACTGGAATGTCACTCAGCCATACTGCAGAACTTCTGCCTATCAGAATTCTTTCATTCCCCGAACTGCATCTCCCTGGAACTCGCTTCCCCAGAGTTGTTTCCCTCCAAACTTCAACCTACAGTTGTTCAAGTCTAACTGTTACAGATATTTTATGAACAGAGGACACTTGTATTCTGGTGTATGGATTTTTTTTTTTTTATTCATTTGTTTTTCCTTCCTCTGTTCTGTTATTAAAAAAGAAAAAAAAAACTATGACGGACTGTTGTGAGACCTGGAAACTGACAAAATCGATGGAAAATAAATCAATCCCTTCTGAGAGGGCAGTGGAAAGGTCGATGTTGGGAATATCTTTAAGAGACAGGAAAAGATGAACCTGGGTGAGAGAGCAGACTAAATTCAAAGGTATTAAAGAAGCTATAATAGAACAGAAATGGAGGTGGGTAGGCCATGTAGCAAGAATAAGGGATAACCGATGAAGCAAGAGGCTGACTGACTGAACACCAAGAGACTGTAGGCATACCAAAGAGAGGCCAGACAGGAGGTGGAAAGATGAGATAGAGAAATTTGCAGGGAAAAAGTGGCAAAGATTGGTTCAGTCAAGGAATTCGTGGAGAAGGCTGGGGGAGGCATTTGTTCAGCCGTGGACTTGTAATGGTTGATGATGATGATGATGATGATACACACACACACACACACACACACACACACACACACACACACACACACACACACACACACACACACACACACACACACACACACACACACACACACACACATACTTGACAAACAGTGCACTGTCTTGATGAAACATACACTTTTCCCAACATATGGCCATGGTATCCTCACACATTAATGAATTAATGTATATGGTAAAGAGAATCTGTGAATTGACGGAAGTTTAAGTACTTTCGTCTAGTGACAGGGGAGAGAGGCAAATGTGTAAAGAAAGTGGAAAGTAGAGTTAGGAAACGGAAGGAAAGTGGATGGTGCTATAAAGACATTGATATAAAACAGACGTCCGAGTATAGAGGCTGCTAGATGACCGCATGAAGGAGTTTTAGTGTCCACATTAACAACTGGGCGAGAACCTTTGGGGTGACATGAACACGAAAAGTCGAGAGCAAAAACAGTGGAGACAGGGTATTGAAAAATGTCTGTGGTGTGCAGAGACAATTGGATAAGATATGTGCCTCATAAATGATGCAAAGTAACGAAGTCTGTGAACAATGGAGTTGACGAGAATGTGCTTAGATGGCATGGTCAAATGGAGGGAATGCATGGCGGTAGGGTGATGAAAAGGTATATATAAGCGAGGCTGAGGGTGGGGGAGATGATGTGGGACAAGAAAAAGTTGGACAAAAAATGGTAAATAAGTGCCAGAGAAAGTGAGAAGTGGAGGTTGGTAAGGCTACAGTAGGTACCTGACGGCAATAAAACTGGCATGATGAATTGTGGATGGGGGAGCACATGGCAAGGAACTGGTATATATATTCTTTTACTTGACAGCTTTTAGATTGAATGTGTCTGATAGATAATAATTTTTATGAAAAGAAAAAAGAACCAAAGGCCAAAAGCCGGCAAAAAGTTGTTCTGTTCGAGATAATTTGAAGAGAAGAATATCAGACTCAAGATCCATTCATTTCTAGATGTCTGGACACATTTTATTAAAAAATCTGAGGATCATAGGCAAATGGGAATACAGATAGAGGAAGACATTTCCACAGTTGACCTGTTGAATACATGAATGTCTGAGTGTATCAGTCAATTCTTGCATGAAAGAATTGGGCAAAAAGAGGTAAGGGTGTGCTGACGGACGGGTGCCACACACCTGCGTTAAAGGAGGAGAGGTGCATGCATACAATAAAGAAGAGCACTGGTTTTTAAAACAGCTATAATAAAGAGAGAAAGACAACAGTGCTGCGGAGACACACACACACACACACACACACACACACACACACACACACACACACACACACACACACACACACACACACACACACAGAGAGAGAGAGAGAGAGAGAGAGAGAGAGAGAGAGAGAGAGAGAGAGAGAGAGAGAGAGAGAGAGAGAGAGAGAGAGTTACAAGGAAACATTAGAATCTCAAAGATTTTGCGGTCCATATCGAGCGAGAAGATACTTCGTATTAGCTTGGCAATGCATACCCACTAAACACTCATTTTTGTGTGTGTAAGATTCTGTCAAGGTTTCTTTTATACTACACTACAGTAGTGTCATTAGCAACATCCATGGGGAGTCTGTTGCACGTGGAGCACATCTTGTACGTGAAAACGTTTTCACATATGCATGTGTTAAATCTTTCCTATTTCAGTTTCTAACCATGGTTGCGTGTTGAGTTCATGTTGAAACAGCGGAACTTTCTATGGTCAAGACTGTCAAACCTATTCAGTATTTTAAACACTTCAATGACTTGACCTCGTAGTCAACGATTCACTAATGAAAACAGTCCCAGAGCCCTCAGGCGATCCTGCTAACTCAGTCTCCTGACGGATGGAATAAGTTTTGTAGCTCTAGCTTGAATTCTTTCAAGTTGTTTTCCTAATTAGTCATCCTCAGATTTGCATGGTCAATATGCTTATCTTTACCTTGCTATCTCCAAGTTATATAGTATTGTCCATGTCTCAGAACGTTTCCCTAGCCTACACAAGTTGGGCTGGTGTTTTTCAATCCCTTCAGGTCTGATCACATTTGCCCCAAGTTTGATGTTATCTGAAGACTTTGGGATCATACCTAACACACCAACGTCAATATTACTGATATTAATGGTGAACAGGAATGAACCAAGGACTGACCCTTGTGGACCTCCAGAAATGATTGAATCCTAACCAGAAGAGAATAAAACCCTTGTTTAAAGTCAACAATTGTGAAACGCACATGTGTGGGTGGTTGTCTGTGAGGTGGAGTCAGGATTTCGGTGGCTTGAATGGTGATCGAATTAGTTTGTGGCCCATTTCATATGACATGGTATTGATTAGTTTTGCCTTTATCATATATATTTTTTTCTTTTCTTGTTTTGTGGACCCTGTCTGACCCAAGCTTTGGTTGGGAAAACGGGTTTGGGATGATAATGATAATAATGTTAGTATGACAACAACAACAATAACTACTGCTACTACTACTACTACTACTACTACTACTTTATATAGTAAACTTTGTACCTGTATAGATGAACGCTTGCTTACGGTTAACAGGACAAAATCTAAGTGTGTTATTTTTAGTAACAAAGTGGATGAGACAACAGAGAGCATTGAGCTGAACGGTGATACACTGCAAGTAGTAAAGGTTTTTAACTATCTTGGCCATAATGTCTGTTTTAATTTTAAAGACAATGACCACATTATTAGACTTAATAATTTTTATGCCTCATTTAATAGTATTTTTAGGGATTTTAAAGCCGTTGACAGGGACACACTTTTCTTCTTAAATCTTATTGTTTACCAGATTACGAACTTCCATTATGGAACCACGATTCCTCTTTTAACTCAAAAAATTTTAAAGCTTTTGAGATTGCTTTTAGCAAAGCATTAAAGCGTATATGTGAAGTACCGATGATTGCCAGCAGTCACATCACGGCAGCTCTGTGTAATCAACCGCTGCTCAGGCATCACACTGCACTAGTCCAAGCCAGGTACTGTAAGAGAGTGTTAAGGCTGCTAAACCCTATCTTTAGCATTAATATCCCACTTATTAAGGAGGGATTTTTATGCAGTACCTTTTTAAACACTTTAAAGATGTATATAATGTTAATATTCTTCATGAAGAGCTGGATATTCTGAGATCTCGGTTTGACTGGATACAAAGGCACGAGGACAGACGCAATCCTTGTATGTTTTATGGATATTAGCTTAATTCTATCATGATTTTTTTTATCCCACATTTTTATATGTATGTATATATGTATGTATATGCATGTGTGTGTATATGTATGTATATATATGTATGTGTGTATATGTATGTGTATGTGTGTATGTGTATATGTATATGTCTATATGAATGTGTGTATATATGTATACATATGTGTGTATGTATGTGTGTGTGTATGTATGTTTATATATATATGTATATATATATATATATATATATATATATATATATATATATATATATATATATATATGTATATATGTATAGTTGTTTTATATAATTTTTTTTTAGTTTCACAATTTAGTATTGCTTATATTTTAGATTTTTTAGTTTTTGATAACATTTATGTACAGTCATTTGTGGCCTTTTATTATTATTTTATTACATTTTAATTTATTTTTTTATTATTTCTTAGTACATTCTTATATAACTTTTTATTTAGTTCTGTAGATTTTCTGTTTTTATAATTTGCAGATATTTCTAATGATTTTTTTATCTTTATATTTTTTGTCTTAGCATTGTAGGTTGCTTATGTTTATTTTTTCCTGTGTTTTAAAGCTTCATTTGTAATCTTTTTATATCATTGATTATAGTTTTCATTGCCCTAAGAGAGCAGCAGTGATTTGTTATTTTTATGTACAGTATGTGCATGTGAGTGTATATGTATATGTATGTATATGTATATATGTGAGTATATTGTGTACAGTATATAACTTTTTAAGTGATTACCAGAAACCATCTTTCAGAAGGATATGCTATTGTTAAGTATGTTCTTTACTGTACAGTGGCCTCAGGAATTTCTGGGTTATGTAATATTATGTAATCTGTATATGTACAGTATACTGTATTACGAAATATAGAAATGATGATGATGATTACTACTACTACTACAACTGCTGCTGCTACAATTACTACTGCTACTAATGGTGATAATGATAATGATACACATTCCCCAGGACGGTGACAGGCTGGTCATGCTGTGGCTGGCGTCAAGGACAGGTCTGGCCCCATCTCACACCGTCTATAAACTCAGAAGCTCGAACCCTGAGTTTGGGGAATTATTTACAACAAAGGTTTGTCTGTTTCCAAACGTTCTATGTTGGATATACAAATGAATGGTGGTTCCTTTACCTTCCCTCTGTCTGCCTGTCTGTCTCTGTCTCTGGGCACTTGGCATATCCGAGTTAAGACATCTAGAGAACTTTAATAAACACTCCCTCGATGCAGTGCTATATTTATTTCACTTTAGCTTGGCCTAGATTATCGTCCTTTTGCAGCATATTTCATGTACCTCAGTGGCAAGGGAAGAAATGCAAAGGACCTACATTCTTTTCATGGCACTTCCTCGTGACTAGCATCACCTAGTGTTAATCTTGTGCTACAGCTCAGCATTCGAGATGGAGAGCAGCAATTTTAGGCCAAATTAAATTGAAAATAATAATAAAGTGGCCTTACTCTTAATGAAAAACAGTTTACTACGTTAGGTGGTAACCCTATAACTACATGGATGCCTGGTGGTCTTGTGGGTTAAGACATTTCAATCTGATGTGGCCCATAACGGTATATATCAATGGGTTGGTTGGTTGCGGGTTATTGCTCATGTAACATAACTCACATGGCATTCCACTGCATTCTTTTCACTCTAACGGCCTACAATTGCTTCTTGTTAGATGGGTAGACAGATAGATATATTGATATAATGCGAGATGGATGGACAGACAGATGGATAGGGATACATATAGATAGACAAGTATAGAGACTAATACTGTGCAAGATAGACTGGTAGGTGGTCGCACTCTACAGTATATATATATATATATATATATATATATATATATATATATATATATATATATATATATATATATATCATCATCCAATCCTACATTGACCCATGAGGAGCGTAGGAGCTCGGGGCTAGGCAGTTGGTCTCGACATTTAAGATGAGAGTGACCAGCCTCACTCATCCCTGAGTGGCATTACATGAGCAATCATCCCCAACCACCTCTTGGATATAAACCTTCACCGGCTCAATCCGACTGGAGCGCAATAATTACCCACTAAATCACTAGGTGCCAAAATTTGGTTATATGGTTACCACCCAGCGTAGTAAATGGTTTCCTGGTGTACAGGAAACCATTTGGCTTGTCACTCAGTGTACAGTCACCCACAGGCAGTGACCTTAAATGACCCAGATCTGAATTTTGACCCCCCCCCCCCAAAAACCTTCCTTGGGTCACCCTGATCCAGAATATATAGGGGTCTGGGGGTCTCTGGCCCCTGGTTTGGCCGTGATTGCAGGACAAACAAACAAACAAACAAACAATGCTGCTCATCTATCTATCTATCTGTCTGTCTATCTATCTATCTATCTATCTATCTATATACAGTAGAGAGAGAGAGAGAGAGAGAGAGAGAGAGAGAGAGAGAGAGAGAGAGAGAGAGAGAGAGAGGCTGATATCTGCAAGGAAAAGGAAAGACCAAATCAAGTGACTTATTTACATATAGATAGAGTAATGGATAAATGATAGGTAGCTGGATAGGCGGGTAGATAGAGACATACAATAAATGATAAAGTAACTAGACTGATGGATGGAGTGCTAGATAGAGAGTTGGCCTGCAGTCATGACGGACCCGGGTTCAAATCCCGCTGAGGCAAGGAACAGTTCAGGGATTTGAATTTCATAAAATCAGACTTTACTGATCTAGCAGAAGGCCCGCCGACATGTCGTAAAAACACCCCCGCTAATACCAATACACCAGTCTTGTATGAGGCAGCCCTAGCATGTATTCAGTATGGACGGTGGGTGTTAGCGCCGAAGTGGAGACATGTAGAGGTGTGCGGTACGTAGGAGGACTACTGGGCCTTGAAAGCAGGCTGTGAAGCATATGCCCAGAGTCGGTCACACACACACACACACACACACACACATATATATATATATATATATATATATATATATATATATATATATATATATATATATATATATATATATATATACTGTGAATGATAGAGAATCAGGCATACTGATTATATATATATATATATATATATATATATATATATATATATATATATATATATATATATATATATATATATATATATATATATATATTATTCTGTGATTGAAAAACAGATAGATGGAGGTACAGGCAGATAGACAGATAGTTATAAATTGATACTGTGGAATAGATGGACTGACAGAAAGTCAGATAGGTATATAGACAGAATAATAGAAAGTTGGATGGATAGACAGATAGGCAGATATATTTAAATACTGTGGATGATAGATATATAGATATCTATCTAAGTACTGGGAATGTTAGAATGATGTATAGATAGATAGACAGCCGTTTAGATATACAAATCGACATACAGCGAGAAAGTTAAGAAAAGTGACATCTAACAAGGAATTACTCTTGCCTTTCACAGGTGAAGCAGTTTTGGGAGGAACGCCCACTGATTGATTGGTTCCGCAAGACGGAAAACGAAGACGATGCTCGACTGGTGTGGGAGGAGTTCATGGGATTGGTGGTGAGTGAGAGAGAGAGAGAGGGAGAGAGAGATTTTACAGCATCAGGATAATAAATAAACAAATAAATAAATATATACTTTATATACGAGTAGTGATCAAAAAGTTCGGTGAATGGTACTGCTAAATAGCAATGAGTTGAATTATGTGAAAGTTGTTGGCGGTTGTCACATCGTGCACCTTCCTGGTTGCCAGCAGCCACCGGACACCAGTCACACCACAACAGCACAGGCCAGTATGCTGTGGCAAGACATAGAGTGATTTCATGTCTGCCGCTTCTGACACATTTGGGGAAATGTCACAGTTTGAGCCACATGCAGTATCCAGACATTTCTGGCGGGAAAAAACATTCCGCTCGTGCAGCATCCACCTTATTCACCTGACTTGGCAACTTGTGACTTTTGGTTGTTCCCGAAACTGAAGCGCACGATGAAAGGAAGTCGTTATGAAATGATTGAAGACATCCAATCCAAGACGACGAGTATCCTGAAGGAGGTAAAAAGACTTCCAGCAATGTTTCAGGCAGTGGCAGGAAGAGTGGAACAAGTGTGTGTGTGTGTGTGTGTGTGTGTGTGTGTGTGTGTGTGTGTGTGTGTGCAGGAGGGGAGTACTTTGAAGGGGATGACTAATGCATGCAGTTAATGTTCAGTAAAATGCTGTTATTCTAACATTCACCGAACATTTTGATCACTCCTCGTATAAATAAATAAATAAATATATATATATATATATATATATATATATAAATAAATATATATATATATATATATATATATATATATATACTGTATATTGTTATCATCACAACCACCACTATCATCATTGCCACCACCACCACCACCACTATCGTCACTGCCATCACCACCACCACCACCACCACAGTTATTGCCATCACCACCACCACCACCACCACTATCATCATTGCCACCACCACCACCACTGTCATCACCACCGCCACCATTATCATCACCACCACCACCACTATCACCACCACCACCACCACCACCACCACCACCACCACCACCACCACCACCACCACAACCGCCACCATCATCATCACTGCCATCACCACCACCACCACCACCACTATCATCATTGCCACCACCACCACCACCACTATCATCACGACCACCACCATCACCACCACCATCACCATCACCATCACCACCACCACCATCATTGCCATCATTACCACCACCACAACCACCACCACTATCATCACTACCCTCACCACTACCACCACCACCACTATCGTCACTGCCATCACCACCACCACACCACAGTCATTGCCACCACCACCACCACCACAATCATTGCCACCACCACCACCACCACAATCATTGCCACCACCACCACCACCACCATCATTGCCACCACCACCACCACCACCATCATCATCATCATCATCATCAGCATCATCATCATCATCATTGCTACCACCACCACCACCACCATCACCACTACCACCACCACCACCACCATCACCACTACCACCACCACCACTATCATCACCGCCACCACCACCACCACCATCACCATCACCACCACCATCATTGCCATCATTACCACCACCACAACCACCACCACTATCATCACTGCCGTCACCACCACAACCACCACCACTATCATCGTTGCCACCACCACCACCACCACCACCACCACCATTACCACTACCACTATCATCACCACCACCATCAACAACAACAACAACAACAACAACAACAACAACAACAACACAGCCACCATCACCACCACCACCACTATCATCATTGCCATCACTACCACCATCACAGCCTCCACCACTATCATTATTGGCATCACCACCACCAACCACCTCCCCCACTATCATCGTTGCCACCACCACCACCACTATCATCGTTACCATCACCACCACCACCACCACCACCACCACTGTCATCATTACCTTAAACACTAGATACTGATTCTGCATTATTACCCCCCTCCTCCCCAGGATGCTCTTAATATAGGCCCGGTAGAAGTGCAGAAGATATTGTCACCCAAGACGATTGTAGACGAAACGGTCATCTCAGGCGTAATGGAGGCGGTGGTTAGAGGTAAGAGAGAGAGAGAGAGAGAGAGAGAGAGAGAGAGAGAGAGAGAGAGAGAGAGAGAGAGAGAGAGATTTACATTGTTTTAAGAGTTTCACTACGATGACATTACTTCTCATTTTTTTTTTCTAGCAAACATCAGGTCAATTTATTCAGTTAAAGAGACACTACCTGTAATTAATTCTCTTACTTCGACTCTTTCATTTTTTTTTTTTGCTACCTCTTTTCAGCTCTCCGTTTCTTAAACTCTTTTCCTTTTATTCTTTCTCCTTTTTAACTTCCTCTAATATTGATTCCCCTTTCACATTTTTCCATCACTCATTTCCACTTTTCAGTAAATTTACTTCTCCCTGTTTATCTTTTTTCAGATTTAATTTTGATTTTCCCGCATTTCAGTTTTCCTAGTTTAGATTCTTTTAGTTCCTCATTATTACAGTTTACTTATTTTTCCTTCATTTTTTTAAATTTTCCATTTTTTATCTAGTTTTTAGTTTTCCTCTTTTGGTTTTGGGTTTGGTTTTCATTATATCCTATTAAAAAATTTTCTAACCTCTTTTATATTTCCTCATCTTTTCCTTCTTAGCAGGTGTCCGGTTTTTAAGTCAATTTTATCTGTTTTTGTATATTCCCTTTTCATCTTTTCTTTTTAATGTTTTTGTCATTCAGTTTTGTTTTCCTGTTTTCCATTATAGTTTTTGCTTTGGTATTCCATTTCACTTTATCGTTCCCTGTTTCGTTTTCCTTCTTAAATTCTCCCATTGTCAG
The DNA here is from genome assembly GCF_032717465.1 of Coenobita brevimanus. Lineage (NCBI taxonomy): Eukaryota > Metazoa > Arthropoda > Malacostraca > Decapoda > Coenobitidae > Coenobita > Coenobita brevimanus. The sequence continues at coordinate 12,936,561 of NC_136992.1, read as the reverse complement.
CTTTTTTAAAGTTTTATTTTTCTAGTTTTTGTTTTTCTCCTTTCCGCCTTTCTATTTCAGGCGCTACAGGCACTGTTGTCACGGCCTTGGAATCAGTAACAAACCACCTCTACTTCAAGCCGGAAAGAAAGAGAATCACCAAATTCGCTCTGGCCACGGATATCGGCTTTCCCGTTCTTATTGAGGTGAGCCGTCTATATTGAATCAGGCTGGGGTTATCTCATTCAGGGCTGGTGCTGTGGATGTCATACCGTCCATACTGAATCATACAAGCGTTACTTCTTTCGACAAGTGTTTTTAATTTTAGTCAGACTGGAATCATACGATTTTATTCAGCTTAAGAACGACTTTCTAAACATAAGGATTTGAGACAACCATCATTAACCCCTTCACTACGAGTGGCTGCCTCCAATGCTGAATAAAGTTCCTTCACACTAGCCTTGATCATTCGCACTCTTCCACTTGCGCATAATCTCACCAACATCCTCTCATCCATTCTCACACCCTTTCTTGCTCACTCACGTCACTCCATCTCACTCCCGCTCACATACCCAACTCACGCTCACAACTGTTCACTCATTCTCACAATCTCTCTCGCTCACTCTCAGACACTGTCATAATTATATACTCATATGCCTGGCTCGTCCTCGGGTGGCGGATAGGAGAAGGTCGTGCGGACATATGAGGTACCGTCTTAAACGGAGCCAACCATGGGACCCTCTATAGACTGGCTCCACTGAATATACTGAATAAGGTGGCACAAAAATTGCATCTCACCAGAAACTATGTGGTACGGTGGTGAGATTATTTGTCACAATCCCCCCAGCTGAACATGAATTATACTGTTACTAATTTCACGGGCATTCCTACTGGATTATCGTCTGCCAAAGGTCCAATTGCACCAACTCCTGTGCTTACGCACAGTGTGCCATCGAAAGCGAGCAGGCACTGTCTCAGCAAATCAGAGACCGGGACATTAAACAAACTGAAATCTGTGAAGATGTACAGTATACATACAGTGTAAGAAGCCTCACAGAAGATTACAAACTTGATACCTTAATGACTAAATTAGAAGACAATAGTTGGGATATTGTAGGTCTAAGTGAGATACACAGAAAAGAAGGAAAATTAATTCAGCGCCAACACAGCAACCACCCATATTACTACAGAGGAAGGCAAAATGAAAGAGTTAGTGGTGTAGGATTTCTAGTTAACAGAAATCTTGTGGAGAACATAGTTAAATTCAGCACTGTATCTGACTCAGTAGCATGGATTGTAATTAGACTAGGCAAAAGATAAACCCTAAAAGTAATATAAGTATATGGACTGACTTCTCAAAGCTCATTTGAAGAAATAGAAACATTCTTTGGTGACGTGTCCCGGATTATGGAAGAAGAAAAGACCACATATACTATACTCATGGGAGACTTCAATGCAAAAGTTGGCAAATCGAAAAATGGAGAAGCATGTTTTGGAAAATTCAGAGTAGGAGAAGGGATGGAGAAGGGATTGACAGAGGTGAAATGATGGCAAATTTTGCCAAAATCTATAACCTGAGAATAATGAATGCATTCTTTCTCAAAAGAACAGGGAAAAAATGGACCTGAAGAAGTCCAGATGGAGAAACAAAGAATGAAATCGACTTCATTATAGAAGATAAGAATAATACGATTGTGTCACACTTATCAACAAAGTAAACATTGGAAGTGACCATAGAATGGTGGGTTGCACAGCCAGATTTAATATAATAAATGAAAGAAAGAAGATGATTAAAAATAAAATGATATGGTCAATAAAAGTAAACAAAAACAAAGCAGCATTTTAGTTAGAAATAACGAACAGATTTCAAGGTCTGAGTTATGCTGAGTGTGACATTGATAAGGTGAATGATCAACTAACCAAAGTGCTAAGATAATCAACGGAGGTAGCAGGGAAAACTAATACAACAAAAGCCAGCAAGTATTAAAAAAATGACCCTCGAGTTCATGAAAATACAAAAAGAGATGAAAGTAAAAACAAAGAAAAATGACACAGAAAGAGCAGAACTAAGAAGCTTATCAACAAGAGACAGAGAGAAGAAGAAAGAGAGGGGAACATGGATTAGATGAAAGAAACCATCAAAAGAGACAAAAAGTTTGAAACAGGTCAGAAGTACTGTAAAATGACACTAGGGAAGCAACAAATTATATCACTGAAAGGCAAAAATGGAGAAGTCCTTAAATGCAGAGATTGGACGGTGAAGAGAGCCGAAGAATTGTACAGAGAACTGTATGCCTCAAAGATAGTAGCACCGATAACTAACTTTTCATTTGACACAAGAGAAATACTTGAGGTAACACCAGATGAAGTAAATACAGTCAAGTCGCCTATGGTGCGGACTTCTATGCCATGGTTTTCTATCACACGGCAAGGTGCCAGACCCCCCCAAAATGAACCACGTGCATAAACTACTTATGGCGCGGGCACAGCAAGGTTTGAAACGCACAGTAAATTCCCCTGGCGGCACGCTCCCTGTTTGTAAACAATGAAGATGGCGACACAGGTCCATACTACAAGTGCTCCATCTGTGGACTTTTTTCTCTCTTATGAGGAGGTTGAACTTCACCAAATTCAATGTGTTAAGTAATGAAACATTAAAGATTCTTTGGGTATTGTGACTAGTTTATAGGTTTGTTCGTAAAACCATAATGCACGGGTTAGTGACGAAGCACCTATCTCTGAGCTATGATGAAGTATTATGCTCCCCCACAATCATCATCACATATATAAGAATGATTATTAATGTGTTAAATGTGAGTTTTGTTGACACTTGAGCATACAAACTTTATCGAATAAACATCTTCAATCAGTGCTTGACCAGGCAGCCTCTGCCATCTTTAATGTTTTGGTCGGTCAGGTGATCTGTGTCTATTTGGCCAAGCTTTTTTTCACTGGATCTGCAGCACGTGGTATTGCCCAAGTAGACACAAGGCTGATCACCCTCCCATTTTTTGTGCCTCTTGTTACGTGTAATACATGCATTGACTGATTGTTTGATTGTGTGGGTGTGTAAAATGGGGAAAAATGGGGAAAAGTAGGGTGAAAAGGGGGACTTTGGGTGAACGTCCAGAACCAAATTCCATTTTTCCCATAGGTTTAGTTATCTATATGGCACAGTTTTCTGTGGCATGGGCGCAATCCAGAACCAATTAGCCGTGCCTTAGGCGACTTGACTGTATTTTTCTTAAAAGTATGAAAACAGGGGAGGTCCCAGGAGGAGATGGAATAGTAGCAGATTTACTATCAGATGCAGGGGAAGAAGTAGAAAACAGGCTTGCACACTTATTTACTAAGTGTATAAAAAGGAGGAAATTCCCCAGACATTGTATAATGCAATAGTTATTTTGCTTTACAAGAAAGGTGACTCAAAAGATCTTAGTAAATATCGACCCACTACTATCCATTTCAGAGGCGGAGTTGCGCTGTTTATCGCAAATATCTCCTAAACGAATCGTTGGATCAGTATGGTATTTCAACACACTACTTTTGACATCCGGGCCTAATTTATGACCCTTAAACCATATTGCTATTTATGTTATGTGAGGAGTTTACTCGTGAAAAATAACAGAAAGTCGAGTAGTCATGTTGACGCATTCGAAGGAAAGTGTTGCCCCCCCAACACCCTCCCAAACTATTCCTTAACTACCCCTACTTCTCCCCCTTCTCGTCCTCGTTATCCCTCCTATTCTCCCCGAGCTCCTCGCCTCCTTCATCACTCTTGTGTCCCTCCCTCATTATCCCAGCACTGTATTATAATGTAAGAATGTTATGTAGTTGTAGACGTATTGATTTGATTATTTGCAATGGATGCAAGTCGTATTTCGCGTAGAAAGTACTGTACATCAGGATGATTACGTACATGTAATAGAAGCTATGCCTATATGTTTGCAGTGTTTATGGTCAACCATTGAAAATCACGAATTACAAATTGTATCACTTGTTGCCTGAACCTTCTCGGAGAAGTTATTACTATTATTACAATACTCTGTATTCATCCTAAAATGTGAACATGGTCCAGTTGATATATATATTGTTAAATAATATTACTAATGTATGAAAAGTATATACATACTGTCATATTCAAATATTATGTATGCAATTAGAATGAAAAAAGAAAACGGAAGTGCAATGATGTGAGAGGGATGGTGTGACTGGGAGTGAAGAGGGAAACGGGGAGGGGGTGAACGCGATATTGGGGGGTTGGGAAGGAATGGTCAGAGGGTTGTTCAGGGTGTTAGTGGAGGAGCTACCCCACACAGTCGCACTCGTCCGATTTTGTATAACACCTTAGATTTGATGACTGGATTAGGCTTAATATCCTTCAGTAAACTCCTAATGTAACGTATGTAGCAGTATGGTTTAAGGGTCATAAATTAGGCCCGGATGTCAAAAGCACTGTGTTGAAATATCATACTGATCCAACGATTCGCTTAGGAGATATATGCGAAAAACAGCGCAACTCCGCCTCTGAAATGGATAGTAGCTTATTATCATTTATTACCAGCTTTTCATTAAAGTCCTTATGAACAGAATAACAAACGTGGAAGAAAATCAACCTCGTATACAGGCAGGATTCCGAAGCAGGTATTCGACTAGAGTACTGATCATCTACACACAGTGAATCAGCTGAGAAAACTACAGATTTTAATAAACACTGTGCTTAGGTTTTGTTGATTACAAAAAGGCTTTCGACTAAGTGGAGCACACAGGAATTATAAATTCATTGCGGGAACAAGGAGTAAAGGAGAACATTGTAAAAGTGCTCAAAAACATATATTAAGAGGGAACTGTTACTCTGCAAATGCAGAAAACATTAAGATTGAGAAGGGTGTGTGTCAGGGAGATACAATTTCACCAAAGTTATTTACAGCATACCTAGAAAGTTTTTTCAGAAAACTAGACTGGAGAGAGAGAGAGAAAAAAAAAGGGGGTTAACATATATGGAGAAAACCTAAATAATTTAAGGTTTGCAGATGACATTGTCTTAATATCAGAAACAGCAGAAACATTGCAAAAAGTGTTAAATAACCTAAACAGAGAAAGTCTCAAAGTAGGGCTAAAATTGAACCAGAGCAACATTAATGTTTAGGCTAATCCAAATACACTGAAGAGCGTCATCTGAATAAACGAAGAAATTTTTGAAGAAGTCGAGGAGTACAATTACTTTGGGCAAATAGACCTACTAAAACTAATGAAAGACCATGATACCAAAATAAAGAGACACATTACAGTTGGATGGAAAGCTTTTGGTAAATATAGAGACACCATGAAAAGTAGCTTGCCATTATGTATTGTTACTTCTGCACCCCACACTGCCACAGGCTCCAACAGCAATAGTTCAGTATAGGAAGAACATTGCCCAGTGAGTTGTTCTTCCTAGAGGCAGCCTTTCGGGTGAACAGCACACAAGATCACCTGAGGCGTTGTAAATAGACACTGGCTTCTTACGTTCACTGTCTTTATTTTCCAAATAATTACAATGAATTCTTTCCAACTTCAGTATTCTCACAAGCACTGGAGCTATACAGACTCTACTAACTGCAATTACACTTAATGCTTGACACCACTTCATTGTTTTCACAAGTATCAATGATGTACAAACTTCAATAACACTGCAATGTTCACCAACACTTCACTGTTTTCACAGGTACCAAAAATACAGAAAGTTCACTGACACTGCACTACACTCAAACACTCAAACTGAACTGAAAACCGACTGACCTTGCTCTAGTCTCTTCCCCATTCTTATATAGCCTTACATTACTCTAGAAATTTCCAGCACACACACGCTGGGGCAACAGTTACCAACTCGGAGTCATCCAAAACATGCCAGAGTTTTTTTTACATTACATCACAATGTAAATTATTTAGCATACAAACTTAAATTAACATACATGATTTAACGAGCAGTCACATAACTAACACATTACAGTGAAAAAGAGGACAAAAATTAATGCAGAACTTACGAAACAACTACGCTCACAAACAGCAGGCAAATTGGCAACTTTGACTCATACCAGAACTATAGTTAATATTGGGAATCAGTGAGAAACTTCTCGACTACCTAACTAGCAAATCCCACTTCTTAACACTACCCCATCCCTAGTTCTTTGTTGACCTGACAAAACTACACAATATATACAAACAAAAATCTTAATCCCAGTGAAACATCTAACTAAACACAAAATAATCCTTCAACTTATCAGGTCTTCTTCTATGCCACTTCCAATGACATCCTTGCTCTTCCAGACAGTCCATCTCTCCTGGAAGGTTTTGTTCCTCTTCCAGATTCGCGTCTTCTCCTGGAAAACTGTCATCATCCTCTTGCACTTCAGCTCTTTGGTCATTTCAACATCCTCGGCTGCGGGTGAGCACGATTCCACGGAGATATTCCAGCTGTACTGCTCTGGCCCATGGTACTGCCACAGACGATTCACGTGTACCATCTTTGGGGGAGACTTCCTGCCTCCCTGAATTCGATACGTTACGTCTCATAGGCGGTCCAGTACAATGTAAGGCCTGTCCCATGGGCTCTGCAGCTTTGGTGACTGTCCCTCCTTCCACCGAGGGTTAAATAGCCAAACTCTGTCACCATCCTTGAAGCTCACCTCACTTGCCTTGGCATCATACTTGCACTTCATCACCTTTCCTGAAAACCTGAGGGCTCCTCACACTTGATGATTTACCTCAGCCAGCCTTTCCTGAAGATGCTTCGCAGGGCTGGAGGTGTCTGTAGGCAGCTCTTCACCGGGTGGTCTTCCCATTAACAAGTCAATGGGTAAGCATACCTAGTGGCTCAACATCAGTTTTGCATGTGCTCATAGACTCATGGGATGCAGACTGATATGCCATCAGCAATGCAGGTAATTTCTGGTTCCAAGCTGTTTGTCCCTCTACACAGTACTTGGCCAGTTCTTATCCCAGGACCCAGTTGAACATCTCCACCATCCCATCTGACTGTGGCCTTAGTGGAGTCGTCCTGGTCATCTTGATAACCAATAACTTGCTGCACTCATGGAACACAGCAGACTCAATGTTTCTACCCTGGTCTGAATGTAGCTCCTGTGGCATCCCAAAACAACAGAAAAACCAGCCAACCAACACCTGAGCAACAGTAACAGCCTCTTGATCGGGGATGGCATAGGCTTCTGGCCACTTTGTGAAGTGTCCATGGCAACACATATATACTGGTTTCTCCTTCAATGAGTGGGAGAGGTCCAGCAATGTCCACTGCAACTCTTTCCATCGGTGCACGCACTACTGTAGGTACAGCTGAAGAGGGATCCAACCATGTTTCTTGGCATGCCATACATCACAGGTCCGACACCACTCTTCAACATCCTGCCGCATGCCAATCCAGTAGAACCTCTGTCGCAGCCAGCTTAGGGTTTTCTTCACTCCCAGGTGCCCACCAGTGATCTGGTTATGGGACTCATCTAAGATCTTGGACCTCATCGTCTTTGGAACCACCAGTTGCCAATACTTGCTGAGGCCATTGGGTGTCTCCCACTGATGCTCCAGTAGTCTGTTGCTCAAATGAAGAAGGTCCCACTGACTCCAGTAGCCCTTGGTCGCAGGGCTTAACCTGGCAACTTCTTCCCAAGATGGTCGCAGTGTACTCCGCTGCAGCTTCTCTAGCACTGGTTGTAAATCTGCGTCCTCCATCAACCCTCTGCATCCTCTCTTCTACTGACATATGGCCCAGAATTTCCTTTGCAGCACCCTTGAGGCTAGTAGCAAGCTGCACTGTCTTCTCATACTTCTGCTGCTCTAGCTTGGCATCTATTCCTCCTTAAGCTGTTGCTGTTCTTCCTTAATTTCCCCCATGAAAACATCTGGCTGTCCTTGTATCCTCAGTTGTAATTTCCTCTGTTGCTCCTCTGATACCTCTTAAGTTGCTCATATCATTCTTTTTATTTCTTCACGTTGTACCTCTAGTTGTTCCTTCTGTGCCTTCAATAGTACACTTTGTGCCTGTAATCGTTCTTTGAGTTGTTTCTGTCCTTCATTTAGTGCTTGTAGTTGTACACTTTGTGGTTGTAAATGTTCTTTGATTTCTTCATTTTTTGCCTGTAATTGTCCTTTGAGTTCTTTCTGTCCTTCATTCGATGCCTGTGATAGCGTCACAATTATCGCCAGGGACATTTCCTCCTCCTGTCCAGTTCTGGACCTTGTCTGCACACCTTCTTGCTCCATGACGAAGATTAGACTCACTGCAACACTTTCTAAAAATCCCACTCCTGACACCAGTGTTACGTCCCCACCCCACACTGCCACAGGCTCCAACAGCAGTCAATCAATCAATCAATCATTTCCTGTGGCACCCTCGGGGATGCATAGGGCCTCGATGAACTCACACCACCACATCCTATCTTGTGCTAACTCCTCAAGATCTCCCCAACACTCATCTCCAGCTTCCCGTCTCATTGTCCTCACCCACGTCTCTTTTGGCCTTCCTCTACCTCTCCTACCAGGTGCCACCCACCCTGGTGTACCTCGTACTATTCCCTGTCTCCTATACACATGTCCTAGCCACTTCCATCGTGAGAATCTAACATATTCATCGATCGGCTGCACTCCCGTTATTTCTCTAATTCTACTATTTGGTATCCTTTCCCACCACTTAACTCCTAATATTCTTCTAAGTGCTTTATTTTCAAACACCAAGAATTTATTTTCCATAGTCACTGTGCTGTACCAAGACTCGTGTCCATAAATTAAGATACGCCTAACCATTACCTTATAAAGTTTGATTTTTGTATGCACAGAGAAATTGTTATTATTCCAAATATTTTTAAGCATTCCCATTGCCTGATTAGCCTTCTTTAACCTTTCCTCGAAATCAAAGTTCAAAGAACCATCCTTGGCTAAATAAGTACCTAAATATTTAAACCTATCAACTTGCTTTACAACCATACCTCCAATTACACATTCCTGCGCATTTTCCATATTCATATTGATTATTTCAGTTTTTCCACAATTAATAACCAAACCCACCTTGCGACCTTCACTCACCAAACAGTCCAACACTCTCTGCATCTCTTCTGGCCCATCACAAATCAAAACTATATCATCTGCATAATCTAAATCCAAAAGTTTCCTGTTCTCTCCCCAAAGTATACCTGCACCGGTTTCTGTTCCAACACGTTTCATAATGTAATCAATGACCAATATAAATAGTAAAGGCTATAGAACACCACCTTGAATTACTCCGGACTTGACTTCAAACGAATCACTCAGACAACCATCAACCATCACTTTACAAAATGGGTCCTCATGCATGTTCATAATGACCCTCACAAACTCCTCTGGCAGTAGTTCAGTATAAGAAGGTCATTGCTCAGTGAGTTATTCTTCCTAGAGGCAGCCTTTCGGGTGTACAGCACACAAGATCAGCTGAGGCATTGTAAATAGACACTGGCTTCTTAACCCGTTATGGATGGGCAACTTATCAATTATGTGACTCTGAGGGGTGGCATATTTTCGGAAAAATAACGTATCAAGGAATAAGCCTAAACATGCATAAATCGATGAAAATGGATGAAAAACGAAGGCGAGAGGTGTTACATATGTGGTAATACATCTCTACCGGCTGTGGGAGGAGGAGGAGGGGAGGAGTGAGGGAGGAGCACAGGCAGGTAGCATATCACCAGGCGTGCCTGGGGCAAGGCTAGCGAACTCTTAAAACTCATTTTCTTTTTCTTCGCCACTGAACACTATCATTTATGCATTTTTTACATTATTCATTGTCTTCAGAATCTTATGTATGTGTTTTCTGTTTCACTTGAACACTCATTATATTCTATTTTACTTGAACAATTATAACACTGCAACTTATATATGTATATTCTATTTTACTTGTTTCAAGGCTTGGGAGGGTAGAGGGCAGGACAGTAGGTGACAAGGATGCCATATCACCCAATTTCACCAATAAATTAGGACCGAAAATGGCCGGACGTTACGTAATGTTGCCTGCCTCCTCTCGCACAGACGTTACGTAACGTCACTGTCTTTTAGGGGTTACGTTCACTGTCTTTGTCTTCGAAATAGTTACACTGAATGCTTTCCAAGTTCACTTCACTACTCTCACAAGCACTGGAGCTATACAAACTTTACTAACTGCAATTATTATAAATGCTTGACAACACTTCACTAATTTCACAAGTACTGATGATGTACAAACTTCAGTAACACATCACTGTTTGCCAGCAACACTTCACTGTTTTCACAAGTACCGAAAATATATAAAGTTCACTGACACTGCAGTACATTCAACCTGAACTGACAACCGACTGACCTTGCTCTAGTCTCTTCCCCATCCTTATATAGCCTTACATTACTCTAGAAACTTCCAGCACACACTTAATGGGGCAACAGTTCCAACTCGGAGACATCCATCATCATACCAGAGTTTTCTTATATTACATAACACTGAAAATTATTTAGCATACAAACTTAAAATTATATAATTTAGCAAGCAATCACATAACTAAAACATTATAGAGAAAAGAGCACAAAAGTTTATGTATAACTTACAAAACAACTACACTCACAAACAGCAGGCAAACTGGCAACTTTGACTCATACCAGAGCTATGGTAAATATTGGGAATCAGTGAGAAACTTCTCGACTACTGAAGTAGCAAACCCCACTTCTTAACAGTATATACGAAACGAAAGGTATATAATGAATGTATGTCCCAGCTATGACGTATGTTGTGAGACTGGAAACTGACAAAATTGATGGCAAATCAACTAATCTATACTCAAAGAGCAAAATGGAAAGGGCCATGTTGGGAATCTCTTCATGAGAAAAGAAAAGATAAACTTGGGTGACAGAGCAGACAAAAGTCAGAGACATTATATAAGTTATAAAAGAACAGAAATGGAGGCGGGCAGGTCATGTAGCATGAATAAGGGATAACCGATGGAGCAAGAGGTTGACTGACTGGAATCCAAGAGATTGTATGCATAGCAGAAAAAGGCCAGCCAGGAGGTGGAGGGATGAGATAGGGAAGTTTGCCGGCAATATGTGGCAGAGATTGGCTCAGACAAGGAATTCGTGGAGAAGGTTGGGGGAGACCTTTGTTCAGGAGTGGAACTGCAATGCTGCTGCTGATTTTATATATATATATATATATATATATATATATATATATATATATATATATATATATATATATATATATATATATATATATATATGTGTGTGTGTGTGTGTGTGTGTGTGTGTGTGTATTCATTGTCATATTTCCTTCAGGCTTGTATAAATAACTCGCTTAAAGGTCGCCGATCAAGCATGAGTCATAACTCTGGACCTGGTGGCCCGATTGGACTGGAAATTATTTTATTCTTTAAGTCAGAGCATTTTAACAGTATCCTGTTCTAACATAAATTGCCCTACATTGCGTCGTTTTTGCTGTGTTACGGCAGCACACAAACCAACAAACATACAGCAGCTGGATCATTTATAATATAGATGCAAACTGCTAGTTCTTACATCTTTGAGCTGGAGGGTCTGGAGGGTGAGGAAGAGAGCCTTCTACTGTACTGCCCTTTTCTCGTACTTATGAAACTTGAGTACTGCATAAGTATTAAGGCCGTGTGTCATTTGTGTGCCTGTTTAACTCTATGTATCTCCACAGTACACCAAGGATGACGTCGTCCAGTACGTCGCAGAAACGGATGATAGTAATGCACTCTTCGCTGGAACAAAGGTTGCAGCTCGGTAAGTTTATCTATTTGTGAATCTGTTCATCTGTCTACCTATCTGTCTGTTTTTATCTGTCTATCTATATGTCTGTCTGTCTGTCTCTCTGCCTGTTTGTGTATATATGTATCTGTCTGTCTGCTTGTATTTTGTGAAGAATAATTTCGCCAAAAGGATGTCCAGAATTCTCTGTCCCTATTCTGTACTGCTTCTGCTTCGCATGACCCAGTATCCTCCCCTAGACACCTTGCACCTCATATCTCCACCTTCTCAGTCTTCCCTCTCATACCAACCATCTCATATACACTTTCCTAGGTGATCTTTCACTTCGCATTTACTTCACATGGCTGAACCACCTTAGAGTATTTCCTTTTGTTTTTCACATATCTATATTGACGTTATTTCAATGACCCATCTGTCCCACCATGTCACTTCACATGCATTCTGAAGTATTCCTTTTCAAAAGGTCTCACTCTTGATTTTGGTCTCCCAAACATCGTCCATGCTTCACTACTGTACATTTGCTTTGTTGATAATGGCTTCAACATGCTTGTATGTAATGACCTTGGCCACCTAATGGTGGCTCTCTGCCTTGCTTTATCTGTTGTGGTCTCTGTATTCAGTCCCTTAACCCTAAAGTCCAAAGTTTTTCGGTTTACCTCTTGGAGCTCTTCCTTCATCGTTCATACCTCTCACCCTCTGCACCCCTCTGTTGTCCTCCATCCAATCCACATGCCCAAATAATCTCAGTCTAGCCCTTCTCATCACAACATTAATACATTCAAGTCACATCCTTTTTCAACCTTTCATTTTCAGTCCTAACACCCTCGGACCTGTCATTGAAGGATGCACTACACATCCATCTAATCATTTTCATCTCTGTATGTTTGAGCCTACGAATATCCTCCTCCGTTACTTCCCACATCTCAGTGTTGTACAGGATTACACTCCTAACACACGTTGCATACAAGGACTTCTTAGCACGGAAGGAGAGCCTATCAATGTTAGGAGAGGCAAAACCCCCATAAACCCCTTATTGGTGCTACTGAGCTAGCTCCAGCCCTACCTCCAACATATATCACGTTCCCCAAACAGCAAAACTCCTCCACACACGCAAGAGACTCCCTAGCAAGATTAGTCCTTTCTCTTTTTCTGTATGCTCTCCTTTAGCACACACTCAGAATCAGCATTATCTTGCAGCTAACCTCTAATACCACTACGTCTCTTATGCACCAACTTACCACAAACACTGAACAAAATATAGATACTTCCCATACCCTTGTGGCAAACTGCACATGGCCACGCTCCTGCTTTGACTGTACCGCCACCTGCCCAGGATACATATATCATCATTTTTGTTTTATCTGTGTTTACTCTCAAACCTATGTTCCCCTTTCCATCTCTCCACTTCCTAATTCTTTCCCCTGCTACCCTTTCATTCTCCATGATTATCACTTAGTCATCAGCATACAACACCTTCCATGGGCATCCGGTTTTAAAATCACGCGAGAGAGCTTCAGGCACCTTGATAAACAGTAAGGGGCTTAAAACTGACCCCTGATGCACAACAACATTCATGAAATATTCAACACTTTAACCTCTGCCCACCGTCACCAGGTTGCAAGCACCCTCACACACTGCTGTAATCACTTCCTCAGTCCCAAGCTTTCTCATTGCCCACTTCACCACCTCCCTGGACACTGTCAAAAGCCTTCACCATATTAACAAAACCAAGGTACAACTCTCTCTTCCTGCCTATACTCGTATATTTCTCCTGAAGTTGTCAGACAATGAATATTGCATCAATGGTCCATTAGCCAGGCATAAACTCAATCAACAACTTATCAATATTCATTCTTTCCCTCACCATATTCTCGAGGACTCTCCATTACCTTCATGATCATCATCATCACAACCTCTCCCACCTAAGAATGGGATGAATTTGTAGTAGTAGTAGTTGTATCTCTAGGTCCATCTGTAACGTCAGCCTGGTGGGCTGCATGCTGAAGCTGCCTCTCTCCAATAGTACGCCATCATCCTTTCGAGGGATAGGGAAGTAGTTGAGGGATGTCCATATAACTATGCAGTTGAGCGACATGGTTATATCAATGTCACCACATGAAGGCGTCCCTCTCCAGCTCTATGGGAGGAGGTAGAATCCAGAACCAAGAAAAGAGAGAGCACAGACTTGAGAGAACTGTCAGTACCATACATGGACCAGTGAATTTTTTTTCTTTTTTATGCGAGGAAGAAGGAACCAAAGGCCAGGAGCCTGCAAATCATTCCCTCCAAGGAAAAAAAAAAGATAAGAGAGCCAAATTCAAGAACTGTTCATTTCGAGATGTCTGGACATACTGCGTTTGAAAGAGTGGAGATCATAGGCAGTAGGAAATACAGACAGAGGGAGACAGTTCCAGAGTTGACCTGTTGCATACATGAAGGACTGGGAGTAACGGTTAACTGTTGCATTGGAGAGTTGGACAGAAAGAGATGAGAGTTTGTTGCTAGATGGGTGCTATGTGCCTGCCGTAGTAGAGGAGGGATGCAAGCAGACAGTTTAGATAAGCAGTGACCATTGAAGTAGCGATGGAAAAGTGATAAAGCTGCAACAGTACAGCGAAGATACAGAGGTTGAAGGGAGCTAGTAAGAGAAGGAGAGCTGAGACGAAAAGCCTTTGACTCCACTTTGTTGGGAAAAGCTGTATGTGGGGAGCCTCCCCACACATGAGAGTTGTACTCTACACAGGGACAAATAAAACCTGTGTATAAAGTCAACAGCTGTGCAGGGGTAAAGAGGGCACAGAATTGGCTTAGCACACCTAATCTCTTGGAAGCAGATTTTACGAGAGAGGTAATATGTTCTTTCTAAGATAAATCTCGAGAGAATGAAACCCCAGGTATGTTACAAGATCATGCAGGATTCAGCTGGGTACTGTTAAAAATTTGAGGGTACTCCTGTGAAAGATTTTGTTGGGTTGATAGATGTAAGAACTGAGTCTTTGATGCATTAAAAACAAGATTAATTTTACCCCAATCAGAGATGTGAGCCAAGTCAGACATTAGGTATGCCGTAGCCTCATCCTTTGTTTGTTGAAGTAACTGCTGAGATGGATGCTGTGGGAAGCGAATGGAAAGGTGAAGGGTGGAGTCATCAGTGTATGAATGGATAGAGTTACATGTATAGCTTAGATAGGTCATTGATGAATAAAAGCAAGAGGGTTGGCGATAGGACAGAACCCTGAGGAACACCACTGTTGATAGATCTAGGAGAAGAACGATGGCCGTCTACAACAATGGATATAGAACGACCAGAAAGGAAGCTATAGATGAATCCACAGATTGAACAATAAAAACCGTAAGAGGGCAGTTTAGATATTAAAGGTTTATGCCAGACTCGATCGAAAGCCTTTGAGATCTAAAGTACAATGGCAAAGCTTTCCCCAAAGTCCCGATAGGAGGATGACCAGGAGTCTGAAAGGTAGGTGAGAAGATCGCCAGTGATGCGTCTCTGGCAGAACCTATACTGATGGTTGGAAAGAAGGTTGTGATAGGAAAGATGCTTTAATTTTTTTTTTTTTTTGTTAAAAATAGACTCAAAATCTTTTGAAATACAGGGTGATAAAGGAATTGGGCGATAGTTAGTGGGTTGGAAATGGTCACCCTTCTTTGGGACAGGCTGAATGAGAGCAAGCTTCCAGCAAGAAGGAAAGGTACAAGTTGACAGACAAAGACGAAAGAGTTTACCTAGGCAGGGTGTAAGCACAGAGGCACAGTTCTTGAGGACAACAGGAGGGACCCCATCAGGACCATATGGCTTTGTAGTACTGAGACCAGTGATGGCAGAGAAAATATCAACTGAAGAAATTTCATTGTCAACCATGAGGACGTCAGAGGGAAGAAATGATGGAGGAACAGCATTGGAATCGTCTAAGGTAGAATAGGAAGAGAAAGTGTGAGTGAAGAGTTCTGCTTTATCAGTAGAAGAAATAACCATAGAGCCTTCAGGATGGAAGAGAGGAGGGAAGGTTGATGAGGTAAAGTTGTTTGAAAGATTTTTGGCCAGAAGAAGCGGGAAGAATTCGAGTTGGAGAGATGAGAGCATTTAGTACGGATGAAATTATTTTTAGCAGAGCGAAGAACAGATTTAGCACGATTCCGGGTAGAAACATAAAAGAGATGAGCTTCAGGAGTTGGTTGGCTCCAGTACCTTTTATAGGCCTTCATCTTGTTGTGGACAGCATTAGAACAAGCGTGATTAAACCAAAGCTTTCTTGTATTAGTCAAAGGATATGAGAATGGAATATATGCTCCGATGGCTGACCTCTGTAATGCGCAAGGCACACTCGGATGGTTGTCAGCCATAGAAGCAATAATCATTCCAGGGAAAATCAAAGTAGTACGGCCTGAGGGCCTCCCAATCAGCAGCTCCAAAGTGCAACAACCGACGTTTCTTTGGAGGATCCACAGGCCATACTGGAGTGCTATGACAGGTTAAAGTTATAAGATTGTGATCGGAGGAGCCCAACGGGGGGAAAAGATTAACAGCATAAGCCGAGGGAGTAGTTGTAAGGAAGAGATACGGTATGTTGGACTATCTCCAAGGCAGTCAGGGATACGGGTAGGGTGCTGAACAAATTGCTTAAGGTCGTTAAGGATAGAAAAGATGTGGACTTGTTCACCAGGTGGATCAGTGAAAGGAGAGGACAGCCAAAGGTGGTGCTGAACACTGAAATCTCCTAAAATGGAGGTTTCAGAGAGAGGAGAAATGGATAGAATGTGTTCCATTTCAGAAGTAAGACAGTCAAAGAACTTTTCAAAGTCAGTAGAATTGGGGATAAGTAAACAGCATATATTAATTTAATCAGAGAAAGGCAGGAAAGCCGAAGCCAGAGAGCAAAGAAATCGGAAGATTCAAGTTCAGGAACACAAGAACAAGATATATCATTGCGTACCATCAATAAAAAAAGTATCAGCACCCTTTCAGTGTGAGACATAATGATACACGGACGATGATTTACGGGAAATGACACAATGCAAGATCGTGCTAGAAGAGTGAGAGAAGAGTTCTGGACAAATGTAGAAGTGTGCATGGAAAAGTTTGGAAGGAATGAGAGAGTGTTTTTGATTGGTGATATCAATGGTAAAGTTGAGAATGTGAAGGTGGATGGAATAGTTGGTGAGTGGGGTGTGCCTGCTGAGATAGATGAGAATGGGAGTGCGTTAGTGGACATTTGTGCTGGGAGGGGGTTGGTGATAGCCAATACCCTCTTCAGGCATAAAATGATCCACAGGTATACATGGCGAGTGATGAGAAGGGTGGGTGGTGAACTGAATGAAATGAAGGCAATGATTGATTATGTGTGTGTGGATGAAAGGATGCGAAGATGTGTAATGGATGCAAGAGTTTATAGAGGTTGGGGGAGTGGACTTTCTGACCACTACTTGGTGGTGGCCAGAATTAGAATTCAAGTAAGATGGAGTAATAGAAGAAGGGAAAGACGAGAGGAAGGAGTAGTTGCAAGAAGAGTGGAAAGGTTACAAGAGGATGAGAAAAAGGCAGAGTATAAGAGAGAAGTGGAGGAACGATTGGGCAAATATGAATTGGAGCAGATGGGAGACGTGGAAGGTGTGTGTAAGATATTTACAGAAGAAATATGTGCAGCATGTGATGTGGTGTGTGGAAGGAAGAGAAGGAGGGGGGTGCAAGGAACAGCGTGGTGGACTGAAGAGGTGAAACAGGCTGTGGCACAAAAGAAGAAAGCATACAATGAATGGATGAGAAATAAGGGAGTGGAAGAAGTTGAGAGGCGGAAGAGAGAGTTATATGTAGAAAGAAAGAGAGAGGTGAAAAGATTAGTAAGAGAGAGTAAGAAGAGAGTGGACGAGGAATTTGGAAGGAATTTGAGTGTAAAGTGGAGGGACTGTAAGAAAATGCTCAGGAAAGAGGTGAAAAGAGTAAGAAAGGGTGGAAGTGAAGTTAGCAGGGGAGTGAAAGATAAAAATGGTAGATTACTAGTGGAGAAGGGAGAAAAAGTGAGCAGGTGGAGAGAACACTTTAAGGAATTGTTGAACGTAGAGGATGGAAGTAATGCGAGTATAAGTGGCTGGGGAATGGCTTGGAGAAGGAGAGAGGTGAGAAGACAGGAAGAAATAAGTAGGATAGAAGTTGTGGAAGCAATGAAGAAAGTTAAATCGGGGAAAGCCCCAGGAATTGATGGAGTGTGTGGTGAAATGCTGAAGCATGGGGGAGAGATAGTAGTAGAATGGATGTGGAAGATGCGCAGATTGGCCTGGGAGGAAGGTAGAGTCCCGGAGGATTGGAAGTCAGGTATAATTATTCCCTTGTACAAAGGAAAAGGGGAAAAAGAAGTGTGTGGTAATCATAGGGGCATTTGTCTTCTTAGTATAATAGGAAAAGTGTATGGTAGGATACTCATTGACAGAGTTAGAGAAAGAACAGAGAAATTAGTTGGAGAAGAACAGGGAGGCTTTGGGAAGGGAAGAGGTTGTGTAGATCAGATATTCATTCTTAGATCTTTAGTGGAAAAGTTTCTAGAGAGGGGAAAGAAGTTGTATGCGGCTTTCATGGATTTGGAGAAAGCATATGACAGGGTGGATAGACAAGGATTGTGGAAAGTGTTAAGAATATATGGAGTAGATGGGAAGTTGTTGAATGCTGTGAAGAGTATGTACGATGGTGCGAAGACTGCAGTGCGTGTGGATGGGGAACTAAGTGAATTTTTCTCTTTGAAAGTTGGGTTGAAGCAGGGATGTGTCATGTCTCCATGGTTGTTCAATCTGTACATGGATGGGGTAATTAAAGAGGTACAAGGTAGGGTAGTGGATGTTGGAGTGGCCCTGGTGAGAGAGGATAGTGTTTGGAAACTCCCTGTACTGTTGTTTGCAGATGATACTGTGTTGTTGAGTGAAGACGAAGGGGAGCTGCAAGGCTTGGTGGATGAGTTTGGGAGAGTGTGTAAGAAACGGAATCTAAAGGTGAATGTAGGGAAGAGTAAAGTGATGGTCTTTGAGAGAGGTGAAGTCAGTGAATGTACAGCGAGGTTGGATGGTGAGGAATTGGAAAATGTGAGTACATTCAAGTACTTGGGTAGTGTGATGAGTAAGGATGGAGGTTTGGAGGGTGAAGTGCTTGAAAGGGTACAGCAGGGAAGAAAGGTTGCTGGTTCTTTGAAAGCAGTGATAAGAAACAGGGAAGTGAGCATGGAAGTGAAAAAGTTACTACGTGACAGTATTGTGATACCAACTCTAACGTACGGAAGTGAAGCTTGGACGTTGTTGGAAGGACACAAGTCAAGAGTGAGAGCAGTGGAAATGAGTTACCGTATTTAAAAGAAGCCTGTGGAGTCACATGGAGAGACAGGCTGACGAATGAGGATATAAAGGAGCGTTGTGGTGTTGATGTGGATGTGATAGGAAGCGTTATGAGGAACACATTGAGGTGATTTGGCCATGTGGAAAGGATGGAGGGTGAAAGACTGACGAAGAGAGTGTATGTGAGTGAGGTGGAGTGGGGAAGAGCGAGGGGGAGGCCGAGGATGAGATGGAGGGATGGGGTGGGGAGGTATATGAGAGAGGGGGGTATGAGTTGGGAGCAGGGCAGTGAAATGGCGGGGGACAGGGCGACTTGGAGGCTATTTGTTTGTGGCCACCCCAAACGGGATTGAGGCGTCTGGCAATAGATAGATAGATAGATGTTTCTTTGTATCCTTCATTTGTGTTGTTATCTTATATGTTACAGATATATAGCTGGATTAGTCAGAGTAACATTGTACTACATGAAAATCAACCATTTTTGTGAATTAATCAGGCATGCCAACCCTACCGATTGAACCAGAGATGAAGTATTGCATATCTTATCCAACCCCAGGGTGCCGATACTTTTTTATCGATGGTACATATGCACAGCAGCCACCTTTGCTTTGAAATGAGCATAGAGAATGTAGGAGGATACAGAGAAGGGTTTGCTATCAGTCACCTCGACAGCTGAGTCTCAGTTAGGAAGAGAAGGAGGGGTTTAGAGGAGGAGAGGTGGTGCTCAGCAGAGGGAAAGTTAGAGGATAGGCCGCGAAAGATGCAGAAATGACGAAGTGAGTCAGACAGTGGTTCCAGGCATCTCGCTGGGTCATCACTGGGATAGGGGTAGATCGTGAGGGCATTTATGGCCCCCCACCCACCCCTTCTTGGGGAATCCGAGGCTTGATGTAGAGTTGCCATTTTGCTAATTTTGAATATGAAGTGTAGTGTGTAGGCCTAATCTGTTTGGTGTTGACAGTAAGAGGAACTTGTATTGTATTGGAGAGCATGCTGGCCTACTTTTTGTGTCACTGAAACACTGAAAAGTTCAGCAAAGGGGGATGGTCAGGATCTAGTCCTGAGGGTTGATGAAATAGGAGCTCCAGCTCTCCCTGTCATCAGCTTTCCATCCATCTTGGGAGTACTGCCCTACTTGACTGGTGCTACAGTCCCATAATTATTAGAAATGAGCCACACAATCATTCACATAGCATTCAAGTCCCCGGAATCCTTACTTCTTCTCGCAGACTTAAGCATCTTCACATTTTGGGAGGTATTCTCCTTTTTAGATTCACTTCACATACACCTGTCAGAAAAAGCCAATCCGTTGGCTCTTAAGATGCTTTTTCTTATATATCTCATCCAGGAAACTCAGTTAGTCTTGAATTCAATTATTCTTTTCACACCAACTTGGCCTAAAATTCCCATCTTTCCATTCTCATTCTGAAGTAACCTTAGGTGAACACTAGAATTTGATGCAAGTTAGGAAGTACTGTGGAAAGGATGTAGAGCAGTAGCAATTGTTTTTTCCTCCCACCGATCTTTGTGAAATAAGCTGTGAAGAACGAGTAAAGCCTCTCGAACTTTCATGTCCCTCCTTCCCACACATTCATCTGCTTTTATCTTAACATTTTCTGCACCCACATCGCCGCCTCATTCTTTCACATTCACTCACATATGCCAGTTTCATCAGTCTTGCTTCTTCCGTTGTTTCCATATGCCCGTACTATCTGAGCATTCTCTTGTCAACCACAATTTCCACGCTTTAACCAAGAGCTTTATTTACTTTACACTTTAATCATCAGTTTCCTTTATTTATTCTGCACTTTCATCAGCAGTTTTTCCTTCTTCACATTTTCGCAAGTCATTATTTCTTATCCTAACCATTCTATGCACCGCTCATGCATTTCTTAGCACACCCATTTCCACTGCTCTTACTTTAGTCATTTCACATTTATGCCATGCAATGTGGACACGAATTAACTAACAGCAACTGTAGATCTGTAACGGCTGAGAATCTGGCCACTCTTAATACAGTAATTTTATGTTAATGTGCAAGGAGAATGAATGAAGAGTTCTGGACAAGTGTGGAAACGTGCACGGAAAAGTTCGAAAGGAACGAGAGAATGTTTTTGGATGGAGATTTGAATGGAAAAGTAGGGAATGTGAAGGTGGTTGGAGTAGTTGGAGAGTGGGGTGTGCCTTCAGAAGTGGATGAGAATGGCAGTGCTCTAGTGGACATTTGTACAGGAAGTGGGTTGGTGATAGCCAGTACCTCTTTGGACAGAAAATGATCCACAGGTAGACGTGGCGAGTGATGAGATGGGTGGGTGGTGAACTGAATGAATGGAAGGCAATGATTGATTATGTGTGTGTGGATGATGGAATGAGAAGGTGTGTAATGAATGCAAGAGCATACAAAGATTGGGGAAGTGGACTTTCTGATCACCACATGGTGGTGGTGAAAGTCAAGGTTCAAATGCAATGGAGGAGTAGGAGAAGGGAAGGATAAGAGGAAGTAGACCATACAAGGAGGGTAGAAAGGTTGCAAAAGGATGGAAAAAAAAAAGGCAGAATGTATGAGAGAAGTGCAGGAGCGACTGGGTACAATAAATATGATTTGGAGCATATGGGGGATGTGTAAGGTGCGTGCACGATATTCACAGAAGAAATCTGTCAGCATGTGAGGTGGTGTGTGGGGTGAAGAGAATACCAAAGGGGGTGCAAGGAAAAGCATGGTGGAATGAAGAGGTGAGAAAGGCTGTAGCAAAAAAGAAGAAAGCATATAGTGAGTGAAAGCATAGTGAGTGAGAGGTTGCACTAAAACACCTAGACAAAATTCAGAACAAAGCTGTTAGAATTATCTCCTACAGGTAAGAAGGAATGTTGCCTCCTATGCATTAATTTACAGATATTTTTATGGCAAATGCTCAGACGAAGTTGCATCCATTGTGCCATCTCTCCATGCCTTCCCCCTGTGCTAAAAAGGCATCTGGTCGTGCTCATGGCTGAAATGTCACACAGCCATATTGCAGAACTTCTGCCTATCAGAATTCTTTTATTCCCCAAACTGCAGAATGTCACACAGCCATATTGCAGAACTTCTGCCTATCAGAATTTTTTTTTATTCTGTGAACTGTATCTCTTTGGAACTCGTTTCACCAGAGTTGTTTCCCCCCAAACTTTACCTACAGCTGTTCAAATCCAACTGTTACGGATTTTTTGTGAATGGAGGACACCAGTAATCTGCTGTATAGATTATTATTTTTTTTTATTCATTTTGTTTTTCCTTCCTCTGTTCTGTTATAAGAAAAAGATGAGAAGCGGGCGTGGAGGAAGTTGAGAGACGAGAGAGTTATGTATACAGAGAAGAAGAGAGAGGTGAAAAGATTAGTAAGAGAGAGTAAGAAGAGTGTGGATGAGGAATTTGTTGGGAATTTGAGTGTAAAGTGAAGGGAATGTAAGAAAATGTTCTGGAAAGAGGTAAAGAGATTTAGACAGGGTGATAATGAAGTAAGTCGGGAAATAAAAAAAAAATGGTAGATTGCTAGTGGAGAAGGGAGAAAAGTGAGCAGATGGAGAGAACACTTAAAGGAATTGTTGAACACAGAGAATGAAAGTAATTCGAGTATAAGTGGCTGGGAGAAAGAGGGAGGTGAGAAGAGAGGAAGGAGTCAGTAGGATGGGAGTAACAGAAGTAATGAAAAAAGTCAAACTGGGGAAAGCTCCAGGAATTGATGGAGTGTGTGGTGAAGTGCTGAGGCATGGGGGAGAGATAGTAGTAGAATGGATGTGGAAGATATGCAGATTGGCCAGGGAGGAACGTGGAGTCCTGGAGGATTGGAAGTCAGGTATAATTATTCCCCTGTACAAAGGAAAAGGGGAAAAAGAAGTATATGGTAAACACAGGGGCATTTGTCTTCTTAGTGTATTAGGAAAAGTATATGGTAGGATACTTACTGACAAAGTTAGGGAAATAACAGAGGAATTAGTTGGAGACGAACAGAGAGATTTTAGGACGGGGAAAAGTTTGCGTAGATCTGATTTTTATTCTTAGGTCTTTAGTGGAAAAGTTTCTAGAGAAAAGAGAGAAGTTGCATGCAACCTTCTTGGATTTGTAGAAAGCATATGGCAGGGTGGATAGACAAGGAATGTGGAAAATATTGAGAATTAAAGAGTAAACGGGAAGTTTTTGAATGCCGTGAAGAGTATGTATGAAGGGGCTAAGTATGCAGTGCATGTGGATAGTGAACTGAGTGAATTTTTCTATTTGAGTGTTGGATTGAAATGGGGATGTGCCATGTCCCCACGGTTGTTCAATCTGTAGATGGATGGGATTATAAAAGAGATACAAGGTAGGGCAGTGGATGTTGAGGCGACTCTAATGACAGAGGGTAGTGTGGGGAAACTCCCTTTACTGTTGTTTGTAGATGATACTGTATTATTAAGTGAAGACGAAGGGGAACTGCTAGGCTTGGTGAATGAATTTGGAGAGTGGGTAAGAAACAGAATCTAAAGGTGAATGTAGGGAAGAGTAAAGTTATGGTCCTCGAGAGAAATAAAACCATTGAATGTACAATGAGGCTGAATGAAGAGGAAATGGAAAATGTAAGTACATTTAAGTACTTCGGTAGTGTGATTAGGATGGAAGTTTGGAGGGTGAAGTGCTTGGAAGGGTACAAAAGGGAGGAAAGGTTGCTGGTTCTTTGAAAGTAGTGATAAGGAACAGGGAAGTGAGCATGGACGTAAAAAATTCTCTGCATGACAGTATTGTGATACCAACCCTAACATATGGAATTGAAGCTTGGACCTTGCTGGAAGGACACAAGTCAAGAGTGAGAGCAGTGGAATGAGTTGTTTGGGAGGAGCACGTGGAGTTATGCGGAGAGAGAGACTTACAAAAGAAATAATGAAGGAGCCTTGTGATGTGGATGTGGATGTGATAGTAAGCGTTAGGAGAAAATTATACATTGAGGTGGTTTGGCCATGTGGAGAGGATGGAGAGCGAGACTAATGAGGAGAGTGAATGCGAGTGAGGTGGACGGGGGGAAGGGAGGGGGAGGCCAAAGATGAGATGGAGGATGGAGTGGAGAGGTATATGACAGAGGGGTGGTGAGCTGGGAGCAGGACAGTGAAATGGCGTTGAACAGGGCGACATGGAGGCATTTTGTTTGTGGCCATCCCATACAGGATTAAGGTGTCTGGCAATAGATGGATAGATTGTGAACACTGTACACTTCTTTACTCGAATTTGGCCTAAAATTGTCATCTCTTTACTCTGAATGTTGATCTGTAACAAGAGATTAGCAATGGAATATAATACTAGTCACGAAGGATCTTATGGCCAGAATGTAGAGCCACTGCATTGTCTTATTTTGCCTCTGAGGTACAGCTGACAGTAAATACTCGTAAACCTGGGACAGCATCAGTGTGTAGCAGAGGTTTAGCATTTGGCATACATTACAACCTTGATCAAATCATCTGTTATTCGTGGTACTGACATGAATGAACTGAGGTGTCAAATATTAACTGAAGTGACCAAGTAACTGCGATGCACGAACGTCTGGAATTGTAGCTGGACCACTACTTCACGCAGACACTGTCCCTAGTTCATATGTAGGCAACTGTACATGAAATACGCCATAAAAAGGATGAAAGCCAAGTTAATGTAAATGGAGTATAATGAACTAATAGTAATTATAAATTTGCAATGGGTGGGAATTGGACTCATGTTGAGACAGATTTTTTTTTTTTTTATGTATATTTGTTAATGTGGGTACTATACTGTTTTTACTTTAACTTGGCCATGATTTTCGTCCTTGTGCAGCTTATTTCATGCAGCTCAGTATCAGAATAAGACGATGCTGTGGCTCTATAACCTTTTCATAGTACTTCTTTATGACTAGCATTGGATTCTAGTGTTAACTAATTGTTACAATTCAGCATTCAAGATTGAGAGATGGCAGTTTTATGCCAGGTTAGAGTAAAATAAATAAACTAGCAGTAACTATAGCTTTGTGATGGATGAGAATGACACCCATGTTAAAGCATTTTCATGATAATGTGACGTTTGATAAACTAATAGTAACTGTAACTTTATAGGGGGTGAGAACTGGACCAGTGTTGATGAGGCTTTTTTTTTTTTTCATAATTAGCTCAAGAATATCCCATGAACCTAAAGCTTGCAATGCATTACCTTGACGTCTGGCACTGTACCCAGTGCCATTATTTTGTAGACTGTTCAGGACAGAGTATTAGTCCTAGTATTACTGTTAGTATTGGTAGTAGCAGTAGTGTTAGTAATAAGGTGGTTGTGGTAGTGGTAGCAGCTGAAGTTACCCTCCTCCAGCAGTCCACCATCGTGCTTTTGGCGTATAGAGAGGGAGTTGAGGAATGTTTGTGTACCTGGGCTGTGGAGATGCATGGTTATTTGAAGCTACCCCTCCCGGTGACTTAATGGTACACACAACACACGATACATTATTACGTTCTGAACATGTTATGGATTGCATTTTACTGTCTATATACCTCTCATGAATACAGTAGAAGAGAATATTTATATGTCCTATAGTAAAAAAGTGTCACCGCTTCACATCGATGATTTACTTTTGTATTTAATTTATGATGCCATCAGACAATTTACTTAGCTGAGAAGAAATTATCCAAACTGGGGGAGTCAAATTATAGCGTCCCTTAACCTTAACCATTAGCAGTTTGTTCCAGATTGAAATTAACCCCTCCACGCACGATGACACGTTTGTCGTCATATGGGTCTGGCTGCGACTATACTCGTACTCGTTGATGCTTTTGGTGTTATTAAAGCATAAAAACTGTTGTCAGAGGAAAAGTTTTCAGCCAATCAGCATCATTTTTGGAGGTGTCATAGCTTCCCTGCTCCTCGTGAAAAGTAATGAATTGGTAACTGTGGGTCCCGATACCAGCAAGAGAGCGGATAGGTTATTCAGTACCAAATGAGCTGTGAGTGGGGAAGGTACTGCACGATTCTGTCCCTTTAAACTTCCACTCTTACCCCCGTCCCGGCTGTGCAACATATTTCACTATACCAGTAGTGCTTGTGTGTAGTGTTTGGGTACTGTTGTGATTAGATTTGGTGTTTGCAATAGGAAATCTGGTGTTTGTGAAGCAATCCTGGTCATTATCAGCCGTTGGCACAATGAAGATTGTGCTGCTGTTTCTAATCAACTACACTGCCTCTACCCTGCACCAAATGTGAGTATTCAGCTATAATAATAGTGACAGTGAATCATGTGAATATAGTGTGCATATCTAATGTACAAAAAATTGGTGCAATACGTGCAGTAGCTTAGAGGAAGGCAGGAAACTCCCCTACAGTCATGACACAGCATGGGTACACTGTAGTTTTTTGCATATTTCTTGGAGACTATGAGGCCTAGGATCACCGTTTTGAGCTCAAATGAAAGCCAATTAAATTCTGCATAGGATGATAAAATAAAAACATAACAGGGCATGAAAAGTTTTTCGCTAGAGTCCCCCAAATAAAAAAATCTGTTGTCTGTTGGAAATGGGTTTTACTTTTTCGCATATTACTCAAACACCATACCTCGTATCAAACTGGGACCTTCGGCATTCGAAAGCTAATAAAATAATTCTCTTTCTAATGATGGCATAACATGTAGAGACTGATTAGTAAACATTCGACTTATGATGTTGGGAAGTGAGATGTATACTCTTGAATGTTTATTCACATGGCCCTAATGTACATATAGTTTTTTTTTTTTTTTGCTTATCGTGTAGAATAAACACCGACGAATAGGAATATGTGGGTTTTGTGGCAAAATAAATATGTTTGGGTGGTGAAAATAAGCCAAGAATACACATTTTTGGAGTGCACGGTGGGTGGGGGGGAGGAAAGAAAAGCCGGCTCGTCATGTCCCACAAAACTTATTAACTTATCCATGTGCGAAAGGGTTAATTTCTGGTTGGAGCAAGGAAAAAAAAAACACAAGCACTCGTGGAGATCAACACTCAGGCCCACTAAGTGGTCTAAGGGCCGAACATTTATCTTTGCCCAGTGACCTTGATCTTTGACCGATTTCTCTCAAAATCAGTTTACCTACTTCAGTCTTCCTGATCCTTCACCCGACCACTCAGTTTGCTCCAAATCAGATCGAAGCTGTTTGACCTAGTCTTGTGACACTGACCATTTACTGAGTGTTTTCAAAATCGAATCTGTTTATTCTTGTCATGCCCTGAACCCTGTCACAAAGGCTGGTGTAAATTGAATTAAGCTTTTTAGCTTTGCCATGTGACCTTGACTTTTGACTTGTTGTTCTCATAAACAGCAGGACAGCCCCATGGCTGATCATCATCACTACCAGCAAGTCTGGTCCCAAACACAACAGAAATTTTAAAATTATTATGTTCACTGGATGAACTTTAAACTTTCCCCGTGACCTTGACCTTTAACTGATTGTTCCCGACCTCCAACCCCTTCGTTGTTGCACTGTCCTCATCCCTTACACCAAGTTTGGTCAGCATCGAATAAAAATTGTTTAAGGTGACTTTGCTAGTTCTGAGTCTGACCCAGCCCCGTGGCATTGTCATATGACATGTTGTTCTTAATAAAGAAAAAGTAAATCCCTTGAACCCCTTGGCCGCCGCTTTGTCTATTTACCAAATTTTGCTAAAATCGGTTAAAGACTGAGTTATTTTGTTCACACACACACACACACACACACACACACACACACACACACACACACACACACACACGCACGCACACACACACAAAACAAGGCCTAATAACCATTCTCGTTTCGCGCGCGCCATTATTAAAAAAAAATAAATAAAACATTGAAGTCTGAGTTTTAACTGAAGAGAGATTTGTGGGCGTTAAATTCTTACGTGAATATTTATGTGTCATGTTGGAGGATGAATTTGACTACTAACCAAGGAGACTCAGTGCTACCTCATTACTTATGCTCATTGATCTTCACGCAACCATGACTAAGTATGCAACTTGCAGAGTGGTCCAGTTCCGTCAGATGAAAGCAAACCAGTTATAGTTTAATATATGGTTTTCTGTGTTACTGGAATCGTGTGGCTTGTCACTTACCTGTAGTGTAAATTGCAGACAGCACTACATTGAGTGAGTGGATGGTGGTTGCCTCCGTGTACCACAGGAGATGAAATAATAGAAAGGAAACAAACAATAGAAGATATTAACTCGCCATGTGTAGTATTAGTATTAGTAATGGTAGTAGTGGTAGCAGTAGCAGCAGACGCAGTAGCAGTAGTAGTAGTAGTAGTAGTAGTAGCAGCAGCAATAGTAGTAGTTGTAGCAGAAGTAGTAGTAATAGTAGTAGTAGTAGTAGTAGCAGCAGGAGTAATAATAATAATAATGATATTATTATTATTATTATTATGATGATGATGATGATGATGATGATGGGGAGGAGGAGGAGGAGGAGCTTCATCTGAAACTTGAGCCTGGTGGACTGCGTGCCTAAATTTCCCTTTTCCTTCAGTCCACCATCTTCTTTTGGGGGTTAGGAAGTAGTCGAGGGATGTTTGTATAACCCGACGGGTGAGCCGCCCAGTGATATCGGTGCCATCACTTGCATGCATCCCTCTCTAGCACCTGTCCATGTGCAGGAATAAATCGGTAAGGAAAGGGTCTCAGAATACGAACATAAGTATTAACCTTTATATGAATCTTAGGCTGGTTAGACACCTAGACAAAGTCTGCATCTAGTATGACCCCCTTCACCCTGCGGTATACTTAAGGACCTGGTTGTAAATATAAATGTTGTTTTTTTTAAGGAAGGTTGGAAATCAGCAAATATTCTCTGCCTATATGACCTGCTTGTGATCGATAGGCTTGAAATATAAGGATTTGTCTTTTTCATTCTTACAGTATGGGAGGTCAGATTTTTCTTTTTGTTACATTCATTCATTGCCAGACGTCATGTATCCCAAACGGGGTGGCCAAGGGCTTAGAGTTAATTGTTTTACAGGGAGGGGCACTAATCCTCCACCAACCTCACTTGACACGTAGGGAGAACGTTATGCCAACAGCATCTGGTGTTTCCAGGCGGTCACCCATCCACGTACTAAACAGACCCAACGTTGCTTAACTTCGCTGATCGGACGGGAAGCGGTGTACTCAACGTGGTATTACCCATGTCAAAACGGATATATATCATAGCACACAATGGTGGGTTGTGTGTGCTGTAAAAGTTTATTACATACTTGCTTTTATTCACTCCGGTGAAGCAGGAGTAGATGTTGTAGCTTCAGACTCAACTAAATGTGAACCCAAAGGATTGCAGGCCGAAATTATCTTTTTCCTACAGTCTACCGTCCTTCATTTGGGAAATAGAGAGACTGAGGGACGTTCGTATGACCAGACAGCGGAGCCACCCTGTCATATCAGTCCTACCACGTGAAGGCGTCCCCCTCCAACACCAGACTCAGAAAACTAGAGAAAGCAACTTCTTTTAAGTACATTCAGTGTCTCAGCCGTCGTATCTGTTGGTCTAAACAAAGCAGCTCTACTGTCGAGTGAATAGGGCAGCAGCAGCAGCAGCAGCCGCCCCAGGTTCATTAATTTGGAATGTGAACCCAGTGGACTGGAGGCTGAATTTGTCTCCTCCTGCAGACCACAACCTTCCTATTGGAGGGACAGGGAGGCAGTTGAGGGACGTTTGTATGACTGGGCATCTCCACCGCCTGTAATATTGGTGTCACCACATGAAAGCGTTCTTCTTCAGCATCAGGTTATGGGGAAACAACTTTCTTCCAGAGTCTGACCAGCATGAGAAATGACCTCAGGCTTTCCCAATTGAGGCCTGCATGTGCTAACCACTACACACCCATTTTCAGCTTCAGCAGAGAGAATACCTTGGAGCTGCGATGCTTCTTGCCGTGCAAGGGAGGGACAGCCGTGGCAGCTGGCATCACCAACACCGTCTCCTCCACTCTGAGTTTCAAGTTTTCACTAGCGATTGATCCAATGACAAGGAGTGGGAAGCTTGTAGCTGAACTTCCAACCCAGGATGAGGTGAGGAAGAAGTCTATTTGACTCAACTTTTTCTTCTCCTCTGTTTCTTCCCCGTCTCACTAACGCCCCCTCCACCACCCTGCTTATTAAGGCCTCATTTGAACTGATTCAGTGAAGAGGAGTTCGAAGATTGCAGTCGAACCTTTAACCCTGGATGAAGTGAGGAATACGTTAGTCATTTTTTGCAACTTTGTTTCGTTCCTGTCTCATTACGTTTGGTTTATTTACACCTGACAGATCCCTAACCCCATCCATCTCAGTTGATGACAAAGCGTAATCAGATTGGAGGGCTCTTTGACTGGTAGCCAAGGAGACTCATTCTCACCTCATAAATAAAACTCATCAAATTTCATGCAACCAGAACTTACTATTCAAGTTTTGAGAGCAGGCTAGGTGATGGGAAAAAGGATCAGGATCAGGACTCAGATGATCATAGTGATGACAATGATGATGCTGATGATAATAATAACGATGATAATGATGCTGTGCTGATAATAATGATGATGATAATGATGATGCTGATGATAATAATAATGATGATGACGGTAATGACGACGTTCTTGATGATGATGATACGCATAACCTTTATCCTCGTGCCTGTGCTGACACCAAATATTCTTCGATAACAGGTTGATGTGTTGTATTCACGAAACCAACCCTACACCGCCCTCACCAGCCTCTACCCGCTGCAGAACATCCCGGAAGGTTACGGTGTTAAAGAAATCAACATCTTAGACATTTCCGTAAGTCAGTGCAGAGGTTCCTGGTCTTTTTGGCTGAAGAGATTTGCAATTGTGTGCTTATTCTTCCTGGCAAAGACCCCTAACCCATTTCAGTTCAGTTGGGGTCTTGAGAGAAAGCAATGGCATCGATGTTTATATAAGTTGTATCTAAAGGTGGTATGTTTAGATCTGAATGAGAGAGAGAGAGAGAGAGAGAGAGAGAGAGAGAGAGAGAGAGAGAGAGAGAGAGAGAGAGTAATGTAATCGACTGCCACTAAGCTATGATGTTTGTAATTCAGTCAGAGGGTGAGGTACTGCCGGCTGCTACGGGCGTCTCCCTGCACTACTCCTGGCGCGGTGACTTCCCCCTGCCAAAGGAACCTGACGAGAAGTTTAAGTAAGAACCCCCTCTCTCTCTCTCTCTCTCTCTCTCTCTCTCTCTCTCTTAGTTCATAGAAAATCAAGGCAGCCAAAAGGTTAACCTTTCTTTGAGTCGTATCCCCATTGGCTAGGAAGCTGACTAACACCTCCCAGGTAGCGATTTATTTTGCTTATTACAGGTTATTGCCCTCTTGAATATTATTTATGTATATTTCATTGTCACTGTATACTGTATAAGTAGGCCTAATATGCATGAGGGTATTATTTTACATACCATAAAACATATTCTTATCTCTTACCTGTATTTGCCTCTATCTATCTATCTATCTATCTATCTATCTGTCTGTCTGTCTATGGGCCTACTGTATACTTCATAACTAACATACACAAGACTGCTTACAAGCCATAAACGTACATGAGACTACTTACATGCCATAAACGTACATGAAACTACTTACATGCCATAAACGTACATGAGACTACTACCCTGACATAAATGTACATAAGACTACTTACATGCCGTAAACGTACATGAGACTACTTACATGCCATAAGTGTACACAAGATTACGTACACGCCACAAACGTACATGAGACTACCTACATGCCTTAAACATACGCAAGACTACTTACATGCCATAAAAGTACACAAGATTACTGACATGACAAACCTACACGAGACTACTTACATGACATAAACATACGTGAGCCATGTTGCTTAACACATTATCAACAGCGATTAATTTCTGGGTATGGATGGTGAATATCCATTTGTACTTTGTTTATGCAGAGTATGGCGATGCTGGAAGGATTGAGGTAACACCAAAGAAGACTGTAAGATATAAAAAAGAAAATGAATCGCTTAGGAAAAGCTGTTAAGGAAAGCACTGAGGTAACTCAGAGAAGACAGTAAGGTATAATAATGAAAAAAAATCGTTTAGGAAAAGGTGTTAGGAAAATTCTTCAACTGACGAGAATACGTGTCACGGAACTCTACACATTCACCGGGAGAGGAAGGTGGTGGAGAGAGGCACCTTCATGTGGTGGCACAGATATAACGGGTCGGTGGGGCTGGACAGTTATGTTATGCAAACTTTCCTCGATTCCCCGCCTATCACTGGACAGGAGGGCAAGACAGGAGGATGGTGGGCTTCATGAGAGTCAACTTCGGCCTGCAGTCCACTGGGTTCACATTCCTGTAAACCTGGGGCTGCCACAACAACATCTACTGCTATTACCCTGAAAGTAAGATGAAAATGATCTAAGGTTGACCTCCAGTGTGAAAAGTCTCCAAGCTGTAGAAGTGGCTTGGAGATATCACCCCGAGAGTAAGACAGAGCATTCATTCAAAGTAAACCTCCAGTTCGAGAACCCTCCTCTTAGCTGAATAAAATCGCCTGGAGACAGCAAGATTAAACTAGAAAGGTCGTGGCAGTGTTCGCTTATCTAGGTCGGTTCTAAGTGAATTTAGGGACTTCTTAGCACCTCTTCCTAAGCGATTCATTCTTCCCATTACCCTCAGTATGATGTTGGGGAGTGGTGCCTTCACCTGGTGGCACGAATATAAATGGGTGATTGAGCTGATCGGTTATACAAACGTCCCTTACCTGCTTCCCTATCCCCCTGAAGGAGAATAGTGACCTGCAGGAGAAGGCAACTTAAGCCTGCAGTCCACTGAGTTCACATTACAGATGAACCTACAACAGCAGCAGTAGCAACAACAACAACAGCAACACTACTACTGCTACTACCTTTACTACTACTACTGCTACTACTACTGCTACTACTACTACTACCTTTACTACTACTACTACTACTACTACATCTCATTATCTTTTTGTATGCTGCTGTTGAAAACTACGTCAATAAAAAAACGATAAATATAGTTTACAAGGACTGTTAAGATGTAACACGCAAAATAAATTGCTAATTAACAGGTGTCACGTATTCTCAAAAGCAGCTTGGAGTACGACCTCTAAACTCTACTGTGTGTAGAGTACGACTCTTATATAAACTCTACTCTGCCCAGAGTACGACCCTAAACTTTACTCTCTGTATAGTACGACCTTTAACCTCTCCTCTGTGTAGAATACCACCCATTAACTCTGCTGTGTGTACTGAACGACCCCTAACCTCTGTTGTGTGTAGAGTACGACTCGTAAACTGTTCTGTGTGTAGAATTCTAGCCCTATCCTTTTTTTTGTGTGTAGAATACTACCCTTAACTTTTGCTGTGTGTAGAATGAATCCCCTAACCTCTGCTGTGTGTTGAGTTCGATCCTAGCCTCTTCTGTGTGTAGAATGCTACCCGTAACATATGCTGTGTGTAGAGTACGACTCCTAAATTCCTCTGAGTGTAGAGTAGGACCTTATAACTCTGTCATGTGCGGAGTACGATTACTAAGTTGTGTTGTGTGTAGAGTAGAACCTTTAAACTCTGCTATGTGTGTTGTCAGTGACGTGCTTTGGCCCGGACCCACGTTCCACAAGTGGCTTTACCGCATCACCCTACGACCTCAGCAGTCCACCACCACCAAACTAGTCTTCAAGACCATCTTTAGTAAGTGAAAGTTTTCACATTTTTATTCTAATATAACAATTAAGTTTGATAACTTACTCCTTCATCTTTACCAAGTTCTAACGCTAATTCTGATAACCTACTCACCAACCTTTAGCACGTCTTGAGTTTTAATGAGTATACTACAAAGATCCATCCATCCATTATCTATTCCTATATTGCACCATGAGGAGCGTAGGAGCCCGGGGCTAGGCAGTTGGTCTCGAGATTTAAGATGAGAGTGACCAATCTCACTCATCCCTGAGTGGCATTACATGAGCAATCAACCCCAACCATCCCTTGGATATAAACCTTCACCGGCTCAATCCGACTGGAGCGCAATAATTACCTACTAAACCATTCTGTTAATTTGTTTGTCTGTTTGTACCTTCGAATTAGCCAAAACGGTGCATTGCAGCACAACAGTTTTTGAATCAGCGTACTTGCGCTAACTTAAAGAATGTGTAAAAAAAGCGGGTGCAATGGGCTTCCAGTTACCAAAATTTGATTAACACACGTCCATATCTTGTATTACGCGGTAAATGCGACGGGGTATTTCCGTGGAGTTTCGTGTTTCTGCACAGAGAGAGAGAGAGAGAGAGAGAGAGAGAGAGAGAGAGAGAGAGAGAGAGAGAGAGAGAGAGAGAGAGTAAAGAATGCGTACAAAAACCGGGTGCAGTTGGCCTCTGATTACCAAAAATGCTGTTAATTAACACATGCCCATATCTTATGTTAGGTGGTAAATGTGGTGGGGCATTTTCTTAGAGTTTAATTCGAGAGAGAGAGAGAGAGAGAGAGAGAGAGAGAGAGAGAGAGAGAGAGAGAGAGAGAGAGAGAGAGAGAGAGAGAGGTTACGAATGTTCTGGCAAGCCCTTTGGTTACGAGTCAATTTTAAAACAGGTGTCAGGCTACAGAATTGTCAGCCTGCATTCCACTATATGAAGTGCAGTCGGTAATGAGGTGAAAAAGTACAACCTCTTTAATTTTCCATCATCTTTCAATACTTATCTCAGTTACTGGTGATATAAAGAAGTGGTGTCAAAAATTGGTGATAACATGGTTAACGCCTAAAGTTCAGGTGACGGACAGTGTCATTCAAAAACAGGTGTTCAGGATGCCTCGTGTGACAGATACAGGCGTTTTGCATTTCCAGTGTTTGAAATCATTCCCAGTTTCTCTGGTGCCCAGTGCGTGATGCAGGCATATAGATGGCAAGTGAGTGACAAAGCCAGTCTTTCTCGGGAAACGGGAGGGATAGGAACAATGATTTTCGATTCCACATTGTCTAATTCACATGCCTCTGCCAGTGGCTGCTCAACCCTTGCCATCTCCACCCCTGCCAAGCCTCCTACTCATGCAAGGAAGGGGTGAAATGAAAGTTGATTAGGAAGGAACTGGCAGTGACAGTATCATCATTGTCGAGTGGGGCGGTTAAGCCTAAGGATGGAATTTACCACAGTGTGATGTGCCCCGGCCACTCTCCCGTGCTTCCTCTCATACCTCCTTGCTGCCACTTGAAAGTGACCCTGATGACCCTTCAGAGCCTGAGGACTTCCCCTACCCTTCTGATGTTTCAGGAGAGTCCTCTGAGGCACTGGACTTTAAGGACAAGGGTTGGATGGCTAAAAGTCGTGCGTGATATAAACGCCACATTACAGCCTCCCAGCCTCTTTTCTGGCGCCTTTGCAGTGCTCTTGCGGCACCACCGCCTCACTACCACCCACATCGCCTCGGTCTGATATTTCATGGGTGTTTAGGGAAGTGTATATAATGTAAATTTCTACATAAAATGGAGAAAATACGGTGGTTAGAACTGCAAACGACATTTTCAGTTTAGAGAATAAGTGTTTTTCCCTGCAGCGATAGCCAGCACTTCAATGAGTGACCAGCATTATTCTTCCTCTTCTGCTTCCGGCAGATTTGTTTAGAAGGAGGCCTTTGGAGAAACAGAAGTGATACCATGTAAGGTGTGACATGGAGAATCCAAATCTGCCATCAGCTGACACCTGAGGTGGCGCCATCTGGTGACAACTTTAGTAGAAGTGCTTAATTTAAGCCTGTTGAGACAAAAGTGGTCCGATATACGGTTATTGGACATGAATAATCCAAATTTGTTGTCAACTGACACCTTTCGTGGCACCATGTAGCAGCAACTTCGGTGCCCATTGAAAACAAGAGCCTCGCCACAGGTCCCAGAGCAGGTCTACTCCTGTTATGAAAGTAAGGACTGAAATTTGTATGATGAAGTAAGACTGTAGAAAGAAAAGGTAAACTACTGTATGTATAATTTACAGATGAGAAGGAAAACTACGATATTGAAGGTAAATGTTACGACCTAAAGTGTACAGTGGTGTTGTATCATCCAGTATGGAAAACAAGTAATGGAGTAAAAATGAAAGTGGTCTTTTGGAGCAAATACTGTACAGTGGTTTTGTATTGTAGTGTATGCTTTGATGTAAAAAACGAGCTCGAGTGAAAGTGACCTTGTCATATATGTAAAAATAAATGTTGTGACAAAAAAAATCAGAATTAAGTGAAATTCCTTTAGTGAAGTAAGAATTTAGTTATATAAATGCCTTTCATATGTAATATGTTGAAATAAGTGAAAAACTGCAGGTACAGAAAATCGAACTCAGAAGATGAAAATGAGAGTGACTGTTCATTGCATGGGTATAGAAAACGTGCTCTAGTGAAAGTGAAAATGATCTTTGGTGGCAATTGCTGTGTATTACAATGTAAAAACCTTGCTCTTCCTATCCACTGTATGGCACAGTGACACTCTAGAATAGCCAGAAGTGGGCAAATAAAATGTGCAAGCTGTACGTAAAGGATGTGATGATTTATTCATGTGGCAGTTTCAGGGTCAGGTGAAGAGCAATGGGAAGGTCTAGAGGGGCAAGCAGGGGTGACAGTGGGTCAGCCCTGCCTGGCCTGGGCTGCCACAGTCTGTGTGGCAGCCCTGCCTGCCCTAGGCTGCCATAGTTTGCGCGGCCCGTCTACCCTAGCCACCGACTCGTTCGTTCGTTTGGATGCAACCGCGCCACAACCCCAGAAGTTACATCTGTGTCAGAAATTTTGTTCTGAAGGTATTCTATCAAACACCAAATGTTAAAATTAAGTAATAGGAGTCTCTTAGAATGAGTGGGGTATAACTAACACCCTAACTCACCTATTATTATCTCCGTATATCCTAGCCAGTTCCCATCGGTTTGGCTGAATCTTAAAGGATACTTAGCTAGATGAGTCGGAATGACAGATAATGACGGGCTTGCGCTCTTGGGTTGTGTGGGTCTATCCAAGAGTCCTGGTGCTGTCTATCTACAGTGCTCCCGTCAGCTAGCTTGCTTGAATGAGACTTAGGAACATGGCAATGGCATATCTCCCTCCTGTCACGGGGTTTTGAGAATGTATAATTAAAAATACTTTAGCTGTTGCTTGTTAATAGGGGCAAAAATTGACGTGAAAATCAAGCAAAAAATTTTACTTTATGCAGGCTTACTTCGCCGATTCTCTAAGGATGAGAATTTATAAACTTTCTCAACAGTACACAGAGGAGACTAATTACTCACGAGTGCTGTTTGTAGTACTGTTAGCCTCCCGAGAAAGTGACTCCACCCCTGACAATCAATAACTAATACTAACAGTAATGAACAGGTTCTTGCCGGTGCATTAACTCCTGGCTGGCACAGCGGATTTAAGCTTAATACAAAAGGACTGGCCTAAGGACCAGTTATGAATAATGTAAAGCGTTTGTGCGAACTAGGAGCGGCAACTAGAATAAGCTT
Organism: Coenobita brevimanus; assembly: GCF_032717465.1. Taxonomy (NCBI): domain Eukaryota; kingdom Metazoa; phylum Arthropoda; class Malacostraca; order Decapoda; family Coenobitidae; genus Coenobita; species Coenobita brevimanus. The sequence goes on along the minus strand of NC_136992.1, from coordinate 12,899,012 downwards.
AATGTGGAGAAATAAAACATGATTTTAATTACATTAAGCTCAAAGAAAAGAACTATAAATTTCTTGATTACACTGAATTAATTTTACGTTACATGAATCTCAAATGAATTAAAATAACAAGGGAAGTACACTCACTCACTCACTCAAAAGCTAAACTTAAACCTAGGACAAATGAAAAGAAAAACTGGTCAGTAGAAGGGGCTAAGCGGAATGACTGGGCATCGTTATGTAGGACGGACACTGCAAACACACCAAACCTTTTCGCCGATTCACCGTCTAGATGGAGATTTCAGGAACTCACTGTACACGAACCTTCTCTCACGATGATCAAAGCCTGACTAAGTTCGAATTATGGAAGGGGGCGAGGGATGGCCGTTCTTGCTTCAACGGTCAATGGAAAGAAAGTGAGTGACTTGCGCTCACAATAAATCACTCAAGGATGATCACTTATGAAACAGTGAAAAATGTTCTGAAAACTGTTCCAATCGAGTGAATGCTAGGACAGTTGAACTGAGTGATACTCAGTGAGAATTCCACTAGAATTCGCGGTTTTCACACTGAAACAAAAATGACACGAACTTATAAACACGCTCGCACCAATTCGTGACATTACGCCCCATCAAAATCAAATTTTTTCTTCAGAGAGAAATTTTTCGATATACATACATAAATCCTAACTCAGTCACACAAGATTCACACTGTGGTATGTGTACTACCCTGCTACAGGAGAAAATTACGGTGGCCCATGAGAGTAAAAACCTCGTATTTACGTTAATAGAGGCAAGCTTGAGGAAAAAACTCCGAGACGACGGTGAAAAGTCCCATACTTAGGTCAAACTGAGTGAAAAGTTTGCTACATTTACATTAACAACTAATTGTTATGTAGCGTGATGTATGTAATACACTGTGTAGGTGTGGCAGTTGTGGTGTAACTGTGCCTACGTGTAAAATTATGTAATACAATAGTAAATAATGATGACGAGGCAGAAGAGAAGAGGCGGCAGCATGCGGCAGAGATGATCAGCTGATCTCCACGACAATGCTGCACCTGCCAGCTGCACCTGTGAAAGCAATCAAGGTGGAACATCGAAAGTGTCATTTCTCTCTCTCTGCCTAGCAATCAGTACTTATGTTACAAAAAGTACACTATTATTCTATTAATGGATACATTATTAACCAGGAAACATAGTCTTTGGATTGCTCAAATCTCTCAAGACCCTTGTACTTTACTGGTTAACCTACATTATTAACCAGGAAATGTGCCAGTTCTTGAAATGCCCAAATCTCTCAGAACGGACGGTTTACTGGTTAAACCTACATTATTAACCAGGAAACGTGCCAGTTCTTGAATTGCCCAAATCTCTCAGAATGGGTGGTTTACTGGTTAACCTAACTTTACACTTACGATTAATGACAGGAAGCCGAGAATCCCTACGCAGTCTCGGGCAGGTCACATTTTAACACCCACCATGGGTGTGAACACTCATGTGGATAATGTGCATTCTCCGGGAATCCTCAGTGAGGCCCACAGCTTGAGACACCACAAGGTAATTCGTACACAGCCTTGGATTGTCTTTACGGGGTCTTGAACATCCCCTTAACCTATGGTATACATGTATATACAGGTCCTGGACTTAATGTGTCCTGTGGGACCAACGGGTGAGACGTCAGGCCTTACTGGTACACTTTTAACTGGGAACCTGGATTGCTCAAATCTCTGAGGATGCCTGTCTTACGGAACCCAGCATACAGTAGTTGCCCATGTTAGTCAGCAGTTAGCAGACGAGACATCAGGTCTGCGCCTACGTTGTCACTTCCCTTGATGTATCTCACAATAAAGTTAAACTGCTGCAAATACAGTGTCCAGCGTGTCAATCTTGCATTAGCCGTCTTAGTTGTGCTGAGACTAGTGAGTGGCATATGATCAGTTTCCAGAGTGAATGGTGCTCCATATAAATAATAGTAATATTTCTTAACACCATCATCCATGGCCAAGAGTTCCTTCTCAACAGTACAGTACTGTAATTCCTCTCGGCGGGTTTTAGCTTACGGCTGTGGTATGCCACTGAAAAGATTCCACCTTCTGATTCTTGCATTAATACGGCACCTACTCCATCTTGTGAAGCATCAGTGCGCAGTATGAAAGGTTTGTTGGAATCAGGCAACTGCAAGATAGGCTTCTTACACAGCATATTCTTAAGGACGGCAAAAGATCGCTCTTGTGCTTCTCCCCATTCAATGGTGTTTGGAGCATGTTTCCATAGCACCTCGTACAATGGTTGGGCAATGAGAGCAAAGTTGGGATAAAACTCCTAGAATACCCCACTAGGCCAAGGAAGGCCCTAATCTGTTTCTTGGTCACGGGTCTCAGGGCTTCTCTAACCTTCCTGATCTTGTCACCTTGACACCTGCAGTGATTGTTGCCAACAATATGTCCGAGGAACTACACCTCACTGTGAGCAATTTTACACTTGCTAGGCTTCACAGTCATGTTGAAACTCTGGAGTCAATTGAAGACAATTTCCAAGAGTCTGAGGTGCTCCTCCAACGTGGCAGAATGAATGAGGACATCGTCAACGAACATATCTACTCCTACAATACCATGGAGCACTTGTCTCATGGCACGATTGAATACTGCTGGGGAATTGGTAATTCCAAATGGGAGGACTTTATACTGATACAACCCCCTAGGAGTAGCAAAGGCAGTGAACTGACGGCTCTTGGGGTGAAGGGGAATCTGAAAGAATCCCTTCGCCAAATCGAGCTTTGTGAAATATTGTGACCCTGCCGGCTTGGAGAAGATGGCAATGTGGTCACCCATTGGCTCAGCATCCACTTTGGTGATTGCATTTAGCATCCTATAGTCGCCACAAATCCTGACTCCGCCATCCTTCTTGCAGACTACTACCATTGGACTGCAGTAAGGAGATGAGGACTTTTCAATAATTCCCACAGTCTCCATTTCAGTAATTTCGTTGTCTACTGCGTCCAGTAGTTGCATGGGAATCGGATATGGCTTAACCTTTACGGGAGTATTGTTGGTCAACTCAGTTTTGTGACAATCAACCTTTGCGAGTCTAGGTTTGTCAGAGAAGACATCAGCATACTGACAGAGCAGTGACCTTATGGCATTCTGGTCACCTAATGCTAAGTCAGTGTTAAGTAAAACATCTCCGACAGTCTCCTACTGACGGGACTGAACGGTTAAGGGCTCGTCACTGTGGTCATCAGCTGGGATCACTGCGGCTGCCCTGGTTTCTTCCAGTGGCTGGTCACTGTCATTAGCTACTCGTAGGCCAGTCTCCTCGGGATTTGACTCATGATAAGCCTTCAGCATGTTAAGGTGGAACCTTTTACGAAGATTCCCCATCTGAATTATGTAGTTGAGGTCCGAAATGCGTTCTGCTACATCATATGGACCCTTTCACTGTGCCAACAACTTGTTCTGGGCAGTGGGGAGTAACACCAAGCACTTATCGCCTGGACTAAACTTCCGAAGTTTTGCCTTTTTATCATAATGGGCTTTCTGAACTTCGCACAGCTTGATCAATTCTTCCTTAGCTGACTCGGACGTCGACTGGAGGCGGTCACCAAGATCAAAGACGTAGGTGTAGGTGGTCTTGACTTCAGGGTCGGGTTCTTCATCGTCCCATAACTTGCAAAGGACTTGAAGTGGTCCACGGACTGACCTTCCATACATCAGTTCGAAAGGTGAGAACTTCAAGGAATGCTGTGGGGCTTCTCGATAAGCAAACAGAAGAGGAGCAATGAACTGTGGCCATTCCTTTGGCTGTTTGGCGGCCATGCGCTTTAACATCTTCTTGAGAGTCTCATTGAACCTCTCACACAACCTGTTACACATGGGATGATAAGGTGTAGTTAGCAGGCCTCAGATGGACAACAACCTGAATGCTTCGTTCATCATTGCAGAGGTGAAATGCGAACCCCGGTCGCTTAAGACCTCCTTGGGGATATCTATGCGACAGAACACTTCAATCAATGCCTTAGCAACAGTGACGGCCTCTATATTCTTAAGGGCCACAGCTTCAGGCCACCATGTGCTGAAATCAACAATAGTGAGGACATACTTTGATCCGTCACTTGCCCTAGGAGAGATTGGCCCAACAATGTCAACTGCTACTCTCTCGAACGATTCAGAGATTATGGGCATTGGTTTCAATGGTGCAGGACAGACACATCCCCGGTCAGTGGTACGCTGACACACATCACAGGAACGCACAAGCCTTGTTATTTCCTGTCCCATTCCTGGCCAGAAAAAGTCAGCATGGATGCAGTCAGAGGTTTTCTTTTGGCCCATGTGGCCTCCCATCACTGAACAATGACCTAATTTGAACACTGCTCGGCGATACTTTGCGGGAGCAACGAACTGCAGTCGAACCTCATCCTGGGGTGTTTGTGACTCACAGTATAGCAATCCTTGCTTACGAAGGAACCTGGCTTGACCTTCCCATGAATACTTAATCACTTTACCCTCCAGCTTCTTACGCACTGAGGCAAGTGTCGGGCCAGACTGTTGTTCTTGGACAACATCTTGACTACGAATAAGATCTTGCGGCGTTGCAACGGTCAACGGGGTGACACAATTCGGAGCCTTGGCCATGGCTCGTGTTACTGCAACAGCCGAAGTCTGAGTAGCAACATCTACAGTGCATCTGTTTTTGATGCCCAGTATATTGCTGGAAATAAGATCAAACAAAGGTTCTATGGCATGACAACAGCAGCTGTCAAGCCAGTGTAGAAAGGAGATGCCACCTGGAAATGTGCCTCAAGGAACAATCTCACTGATCCATCAATAAATCTAACTTGGATCTGCTTACCCATGTACTCGTCGGGCTGAACTAGACTTTGCTTGATGGAGCAACCTGAGGAACCATTATCTCTCAGGACATTTACAGAAACACCTCCCACAAACCCTGGCTGAGCAAGAAAGGCAGTGTTACTGGTGGAAGGGTCTGAGGAGGTAGCAGCCAGTCATTGGTGAGACTGCGGAACGAACGATGCAGCAAATGTGGCGCCCTGAGAACTAGATGCCTGAGGGGTTGTGGTCACCATCCGAGGAGTTGGAGCATTGACCACCTGAGATGGAGAGTTCAATGTCACTGGGGGACCAGTGAACTGTGGAGAAGTACCTGTACTGGTGGGGTTGGCACCATTGTGCGCTTGTTGTGGAATGAAGGCTACATTTGCATCCTGCCTCCGGTATACTAAAGTTGATTGTTCTGACTGAGGGTTACGTGGTTTGTCCTTGCCCTGCTGCTGCTTGAAATACCAGTACTGCTGCTGGTTAGGGTTCTGCTTGTCGTACCGCCTCCACTCAGGTTTCTGGGTATTTTGCCCCTGGTCCTTCTTCTGCGGTTTTGGACCTTGGCCATTATTCTGAGAACGGCCTTGTTGGTTTACCAGATTTGTCAGCTTTCCTGTTCCAGGTGTGTTGCTTACGAGTTTGATTCCCGTATGCAGTGAAGAATGCATCAGCCTTCTCGACCATTTGGCTGGCATTCCTTACCTGGCAGATCTTAAGTTGAGCCATAAGTTCAGCAGGCCACAACTTTTCTAGCTGCGTGCGCAACATAAGGTCGATTATCCCCTCACGCATGGAAGGAGTTTCATCTTTCTCCATCCACTCATCTAAGTAAGCAGTAAGCCGGTCAAGAAACATCAGCAGTCTCTTTTTCTTGTAAACGCGCCCTCATAAACTGACTCTTGGTGTCGTCAACTGTGAGACCATACGCTTTGACGAGTGCGGCCTTCATCATCTCATACGTGAGATTGTCTCCACGAATTCTGTGGAGAATATCGAGGGCAGGGCCCTCAAACAGGCTAAGAAACTGGAGCCGCTTAGCTGCCTCATCCAGCTGGTACAGGCGAGACATGTCTTTGAAACGAGCTATGAATGGCTCGATTCGCTCGCCTTCCTTGTATGGACGAAGCTTGATGTGTGGGGTCGCCAGAACATGTGCAGGGAGAGCGCTTGTGGAGCTTGGGCCAGCTGCACCAGATGTGTCTGAAGCCAAGGAATCTCACTTGAGCTTCAACATCTCAAGTTCATGCTTCTCACATGCCTCGCGCTCAGCACGTTCGTGTTCTCATTCTCTCTCTCATTGTTCTAGCTCATATTCGCGTTCTCTCTCTCTTGTTGTTCTCACTCGTGTTGACGTTCTCTCTCACGTTGTTCTAACTACAATTTGCGTTGTTTTTGCTCGTATTTGCGTTGTTTTTGCTCGCATTTGCGTTGTTTTTGCTCGTATTTGTGTTGTTTTTGCTCGTATTCGCGTTGTTCTCGCTCGTGTTTGCGTTGGATTCTATGCTCTTCATGAGCATCATTCTCACGTTGTTGCTCATAACTAAACCGAGAGAGTACGTACTCTTTGACTTTTTCGGGGTCGCTAAGCCCCATATCTTTAGCTTCCTGTACATACATTAGGAGTCATGATGCTAACTCAGTCTGAGTGAACTAAAGACTAAGTACTGAGTGCTATTTTGCAGAGAAATGCCAATAATCAAGAGTAAAGAATATAGGCACATGTTAGTGGTGACCAGTTTTATCTAGTTAAACTGGTAAAGAAAGAAAATGAAAAAAACAAATGATTATGAAAACTATTACGTAAAATTAATAGAAATGAATCAATAATCACCAGTAAGATAGTGCCTATAGACTTTAATGATTATTACCTAAGTATGAGTGAGTATTATGTTGTTAATAACTTTAGACCTAGGAGTTAATATCCTGGAATGAGGTAGCCAGATGTCACAGGGTTTTGTGAATTTAAAAATTAAATAAAGGTTATATGTTTTGCTTGAAAATAGAGACAATGAATTGACTTGTGAAAATCAAGCAATGAGTTTTACTTTATTCCGGCTTACTTCGCCGATTCTCTGAGGATGAGAATTTATAAACTTTCTCAACAGTACACAGCAGAGACTAATTACTCACGAGTGCTGTTTGTAGTACTGTTAGCCTCCCGAGAAAGTGACTCCACCCCTGACAATCAATAACTAATACTAATAGTAATGAACAGGTTCTTGCCGGTGCATTAACTCCTGGCTGGCACAACGGATTTAAGCTTAATACAAAAGGACTGGCCTAAGGACCAGTTATGAATAATGTAAAGCGTTTGTGCGAACTAGGAGCGGCAACTAGAATAAGCTTAATGTGGAGAAATAAAACATGATTTTGATTACATTAAGCTCAAAGAAAAGAACTATAAATTTATTGATTACACTGAATTAATTTTACGTTACATGAAATCTCAAAATGAATTCAAAATAACAAGGGAAGTACACTCACTTGCACACACAAAAGCTAAACTTAAACCTAGGAAAAACAAAAAGAAATACTGGTCAGTAGAGGGGGGTAAGCAGAATGACTGGGCATCGTTATGTAGGATGGACGCTGCAAACACGCCAAACCTCTTCGCCGATTCACCGTCTAGGTGGAGATTTCAGGAACTCGCTGTACACGAACCTTCTCTCATGACGATCAATGCCTGACTAAGTTCGAATTATGGAAGGGGGCGAGGGATGGCCGTGCTTGCTTCAACGGTCAATGGAAAGAAAGTGAGCGACATACGCTCACAATAAATCACTCAGCAAAGGCGTTAATGTTGCGCACAAGGATGATCACTTATGAAACAGTGAAAATGTTCTGAAAACCATGAAACAGTGAAAAATGTTCTAAAAACCGTCCCAATCGAGTGAACGCTAGGTCAGTTGAACTGAGTGATACTCAGTGAGAATTCCACTAGAATTTGCGGTTTTCACACTGAAACAAAAATGTCATGATCTTATAAACACGCTCGCGCCAATTCGTGACACCTCCTTCGTTGGATTCATAGATGCCAAATATTATTAAATTACAGTTACCTAAATACAATAAATTACTTCATGAAATTTACACGGAAGGCCTAACTTAACAAGTTAATCTTAGTTAAAAAAAAAAAAACGAAAGCCAAATATTCATTTTATCTATGTTAAGATATATAAGATCATCTTCCGTTTTCCACGTCATCTTACCACGCATGTGCAGTCGGGTACATGGAATATTCCCATCATTATAAGTATTTATACACGTATTTATATTAGAGTTGCCCATAAAAGGTCAAATGCAATAACATTTAATTTATTAATAGTAAAAACTATTAACAAGAAAACTAGAACAAATCCCTGGGTTGTTAAACCCTAAGTCTACTGATACCAAGTTGGTTCACTTTACCACAGGGCGCAGGGAGGCGTGGCTTGTGTGTGACGTCAGTCGGCTTAAGTAACAGAAAATGTATAAAAGGGCAGACTCAAATTAAACATTTATAATAAGGGAAAACGAAGAAGGGGAAGAAGAGCGGACTCGTTTGACCATATAATATAGCAGTAGGTTCCCTCACTCCCCTACGCCTTCCCTCACACCCCCATACCTTCCCTTACACATTTTAGTCCCTTCCCTTATTTCGGACTGAAAATGTGTCATGATCTGGAAAGTGCAGCATACATCCACTCACCATCATGGTCAGGTGTCATCTGAACTTGGATTTCGTGCCAGCTGACGTCACTCTGATGCTCCGCCCCCTGCGCCAGCTTGGACCCATTTTAGGTGGAAGTGATCCGACTTGGTATTAGTAGACTTAGGTTAAACCACTTTGGACCTGCACTACACGTTCTCTGGAAAATTCCTCTTCTTTTAACAGGGACAATTATATTAAAAGGTGTACATATACCGCTGCACACAGGAGTCTCTCTCTGGGGGAATAGTTTCCACACCTCTCTTCCTCACCTCCTCACTCCACATTGCCTCCAAATGGAGGTCTGGTGACACTTGCAGTAGAGAGACGAATGATTGGTGAGAAGTCTAATCTTTTATCGAAAATTCTAGGTGGTGTAGTTACCGAGATGTGATGGTTTGAAAACAAGCAGTTTCGGGAAAAATGCCCACACACAGGGAGTGCCAAGTCTATTTAATGCCCGAGCTATGGGGGTTAATAATAAGGCCCAGAGTCTCCTCGTCTCATCAGCTCCGCTCTTTATACTGATTTTCCTTCAGCATCCTTCCATCACTGCAATGTTGCATCTCGCTTCCTCCAATGTTGCCATTTCATTGGCCACTGCTCTTCTGAACTGTCTGGTTGCATCCTTAATTCGTTACTTCAGGAATGCAGTCCCCATCGAGCAACACACTCACCCATTTGTGTCCAACTCGTTTTGCAAGAGTAAACTGGTATTCTCAATATTTTTTGTATGCAACTGGTTATTTCTTGAACTGTCTTCCTCAATTTGTGCTTCCCTGCCTATGACCTCAAATAATTGCAGTATGTCCAGACATCTTGAAACGAACACATCTTGACTTTGGCAGTCTCTTGTTAACCCTTCGGCTGCGGCAGTATGGTTTCTTATACCCAAATCGCTGGTGCGGCAAATACAGGAAAAATATGGTGTTTTCACCAGCTGTTTGACCCACGTATGCTTTCCCAAACACGTTTAAATTTTAGGTACAAAAAGTCCAATCTTTCAACTAACCTTTGAAACAAACTGGAGGCCCGTAAGTTGTCTTAGGCCGGAGGGAGAGCGAGCTGGAGAGGTGTTTTTTGCAGTCAGCGAGCGCGGGTCACCTACGCAGGTGCAAAGCAGTGTTGCAAGTGGCCACCATACTGCATGCGGGACGAAGATAGGAGGCAACTTCCGTACTTTATAACATGGAACAGCAAGTAATTCACTAATGTTCAACTATAAAGACACTTGTTCCATTGTACTATGCAATGGACGTCACCTAAAGGACCAAAATCATAAGTGCTACTTGTACACCAAGCGATAAGCATGCTACGCGAGCGTAATAGAAATTGAGGTGACAACACAACGTTTTCCATATAATTTTCTCATCTTCTCACTAAATGAATCACTTATTCTTATTACAAAGTCACTTAAAGGGTACCGAAGTAACAGTTTTGCAGAGTTGCCACGTGAGGAAAAGAAATTGAGCACATAACCTCACCAAAATTAATCACTTATATACATAATTTTCTTTAACTTATTGCTAGTTATGCATTTTTGTAATGAGGTGGGGGGAGAAGGGGAGGATGGGAGGGGAATGTGGGAAGGCAGAGTAGGCTAAGGAGAGACAGGGTAGGGTAATGAGAGGGAGGGAAGGGCAAGGAGAGCCAGGATAGGGTAAAGAGAGGCAGGGTGGTATAGGAAAAGTCAGAACAGGGTGGTTAGAGGCATAGATAAGTAGGAGGAGGAAAGGCAGGGCAGGGAGAGGTAGGGGCGAGTAAAGAGAGGCAGGGTAGGGAAAGGATAGGCAGGGTATGGTAAGGAGACGCAGGGAGGTAGAGTTGGGTAAAGGGAGGCAAAATAGCGTAGGGAAAGCCAAGTGAGGGTAGGGAGATAGGAAGAGGAAAGGCTGGGTAGAGAGGGGTAAGGTAGGGTAAAGAAAGGCAGGGTGGTGCAAGGAGAGGCAGGATATGATAAAGAAAGGCAGGGTAGTGTGGAAATGTCAGGGCAGAATAGGGAGAGGCATGAAAAAAATAGGAAGAGGGAAGACAGGATAGGAAAAGACAGTGTAGGGTAAAGAGAGACAGGGTAAGGTGGGAAAAGGCATGGTAGGGAAAACCAGGGAAGGGCAGGGAAATACAGGGTAGAGTCGGGAGAGGGAAGGATACATGCTCCAGTTTTAGCTTTTTTTCTCCCCACTTCCACCTCCTATCATAAAGAGACGCTGCCAGACGCGTCACTGGGTGGTACTGGCGCTGCTTAGGCGACGGCATTGCTTAGGCGGCTCGGTGTGCTGCCCCGCCGATTGGGTTGGATTCAAGGGGGTAGTTGTTAGAAACAGTTTGATGTCGTGCCTCTGTGGTTGCCAGTGGGTGACTGAGTGATGATACATGTTCAGGCTGGGAGGGACCCATGTGACCCACTCATCAAGCCTTAGGCGGGAATAAGAGAGCTTGAAAATTACAAAATATCTTGGCTTCCAGAAGAACCATCGCAGCCACCTTAACACATTTTTGTAGGCTTCCAGCTTTTGGTTCTTTCTATTTACATATGAAAAAAAAACAACTGATTATTATTATGACAATGGGAATAATGCTGATAAAAAGATGATGATGATGCTGAAATTGTCTGTGAATAATAATAAAATTGATGATGATTTTAAAGACAACAATAATAAAGACGATGATTGCAACAATGACAACAAATGTTATCCTGATGACGATGGTGAGTATAATGATGACTACTGATTATGCCTTGTGTGGGCAGGCATGCGCTCAGCAAGGATGAGGCAGCCTGAGGTGGTGGAGGAGGAGGAAATTGGACAGGTGTCACAAGGTGCCGCTGCTGAGTATGACTACATGGGCCAGGTGTCACAGTCCAGCTCAGATTACCAGGTGAGAGAAGAGACAGGTAAGAGCTCAACAGATTATCGTGCAAGAGCTCAACATAATCGTATTATCAGTTAAGAGCTCAACATATTATCAGGTAAGAGCTCAGTAAATGAGCTCAAGTTTTTTTCCCTTGATTCTGGATGCTGACTCAGCTCAATCTCTTTAGGAGGGAATATGGGCTGAGTGATGATGATGATGACAGTGATGAATCAAAATACGATGATGATGATGATGATGATGATGATAACGATGATGGTGATGAATTAAAATACAATGATGATGATGATAACGATGATGGTGATGAATTAAAATACGATGATGATGATGATGATGGTGATGAATCAAAATACGATGATGATGATGATGATTATGATGATGATGATCATGATGATAACGATGAGGGTGATGAATTAAAAGACGATGATGATGATGATAACGATGATGATGATGAATTAAAATACGATGATGGTGATGATGATGATGGTGATGAATTTCAATACGATGATGGCGATGATGATGATGATGATGATGAATTTGAATACGATGATGATGATAATAATAATGATGGTGATGATCACGATGACATTCTTTATCTGATTACTTTTTTTTTTTTTTTCTTTGACAGGAGTTGGGTCAGGAAGGGTTCGCTCAAGAAATAGGGGGTCAAGTTCAACAGCCAGACCGCTTTGGCAGGCTACAGCAGGAGGTGGAGCCAGGTGAGCTGCAATGTGCTGGAGGATAAATTTCAATTTTAATCAAGGAGACTCATTCCTGCCTCACAATTAAGACTCACGGAATACTAAGCAAACACGACTTGGTATTCCAGGTGTAAGAATAACCCAGTTCCGCCACATCAAAACAGACTGTGCTCACTAGGGGACTGAAGTCTGCCAACTATTTCACTTTGTCTGTGTCAAACTTTAGGGCATGTCCGCCACTTTAGGGAGTAGACAGTAGATCAGTCAAACAGGGCAGTACTCCCAAGGTGGATGGAAAGCAGGTGATAAGGAGAGCTGGAGCTCCCGTTCATCAACCCTTGGGTCTAGTGACCATCCCCTTCTGCTGAACCTTTTTAGTGTTTCAGTTACACAGAGAGTAGGCCAGCATACTCTTCTATACAAAATCCTCCAACTGTCAACACCAAACTACCTGCACATTACACACCACACTTCCTTAAAAAAAAAAAAAAAGTCTCAACATCCAGCCTCGGAGTCTTGGGGGAGGGGGGAAGATAAAAGCCCCCACCATCAGTCTCTCTCCAGGTGATGGCAAAGAAAGATGCTTGGAACCACTGTCTGGCTCACTTCATTTCTGCAACAATCATGACCTTTTCTCAGATTTTCTCGCTGTTGAGCACCACCTTTCCTCCTTATTGAGACTTAACTGACTGAGGTGAACAGTAGCAAATCCTTCTCAGAATCCTCGTATTTATCTATTCTCCCCTCAGAGCCAAAGTTGGTTGTTGGGTATATGTATGCAACAACATATCTTGCTCTCGTGTTCCTGAACTTGAATTTTCTGAATTCTCCACTCTCTGCCTTCGGTTGTCCTGTCATTTTCTGACTAAATATATCTGTGCTGTTTACTTATCCCCTGATACTACTGACTATGAAATATTCTTTGACTATCTTACTTCTGAGAAGGAACACATCCTATCAATTTTTCCTTTCTCTGAAGTCTCCATTCTAGGTCATTTCAATGTTCACCACCACCTTTGGCTCTCCTCTCCTTCCACTAATCCACCTGGTGAACAAGTCTACATTTTTTTTTCTATCTTTGATGACCTTAGAGCAGCTTGTACAGCACCCTACGCAAATCACTGGCTGCCTTGGAGAGAGTTCCAGCATACTTGACTTTTTCCTTACAACTAATCCTTCTGCTTATGCTGTTAATCGTTTATCTCCATTTGGCTCCTCCAGTCACACTCTTATCACCTTTACCTGTCCTATTGCTGCAATGAGGCCAGTGGACCTCCCCCCCCCCAAAGAAACTGTGGTTTTGGCACTTTGGAGCTGCTGATTGGGAGGCCCTTAGGCAGTAATCTTTAATTTTCCCTAGGATGATTATCGCCTCCATGCCTGTGAGCCATCTGTGTGTGCCATGCACATTACGAAGGTTATTCTCTCAGGCATGGAAACATAAATTCCCTTCTCTTATCCTGTGGCAAATGCAAGAAAATCTTGGTTTAATCACACTTGTTCTAATGCTGTCCACAATAAAGAGAGAGCATTCAGAGCCATTCCACTATTGAATCTCATCTCTTTTTCTTTTTTGGCCGGAACCATGCAATGGCTGTCCTCTCTGCTAAAAGTAATTTCATTCATACTAAATGCTCTCAACTCTCCAACTCACATTCTTTCTGCCCCTTCCTGCAACTTGCCAAAAAAAATTCTGACAACATTACTTTATCATCCTTCCCTTTTCTTTTCTGCTTTGATGACACTGTAACTGTTTCTTCAACCAACAAAGAAGAATCTTCGATCAGACTTTCTCCTCCAAATCCACCTTAAACAATTCTGCTGTTCCTCCATCACTTCCTCCCTCTGACTTGCTTATGCCGTACATTAAAATCTCTTCAGCTGATGTGTTTTCTGCCATCATTGACCTCAGTACTAACCAGGCATATGGGCCTGATGGGGTCTCTCCTGTTGTCCTCAAGAACTGTGCTTCTGTGCTTACATCCAGCCTAGGTAAACCTTTTTGCCTTTGTCAATTTGTACCTTTCCTTCTTGCAAGAAGTTTGTACTCATTCGGCCTGTCCCAAAGAAGGGTGGTCATTCCCAGCCCTCTAACTATCGCTCAGTTACTTTAACATCCTGTTTTTCAAAAGTTTTTCAATCTGTTCTTAACACAACATTTCTTAAACACCTCTCCTATCATAACCTTCTTTCCGGTCGTCAGTATGGATTCTGCCAGGAACGCTTCATTGGTGATCTTCTCAACTACCTTTCAGACTCCTGGTCTTCCTCCTTTCGGGACCTCGAAAGCTTTGCCATTGCACTTAACATCTCAAAGGCTTTTGACCGAGCCTGGGATAAACCTTTAATTTCTGAACTGCTCTCTTTTGGTTTCTGTCTTTCTATCCGAACCTTCATTTATAGCGTCCTGTCTGGTCGTTATTTAGCTGCTGTTGTAGACGGACACCGTTCCTCTCCTAGATCTATCAACAGTGGTGTTCCTCAGGGCTCTGTCCTATCACGAACTCTGCTCTTACTATTCATCAGTGACCATCTAAGCTGTACATCCAACCCCATCCACTCATATGCTGATGATTCCATGCTTCACCTTTCCATCCTCTTCCTGAAGAGTCTATCTCAGCAGTTACCTCAACAAACAAGGGATGAAGCTATGGCACACGTAATGTCTGACTTGGTTGATATCACTGATTGGGGTAAAAAAAAACTCAGTTCTTACTTCATTCCACCTGTCAGAATCTACCACAGGAATATCCTCTAATTTTTAACAATACCCAACTCAATCCTGCATCATCTTAGAACATTGTTGAGGTTTCATTCTCTCGGGATTTATCTTGGAAAGCTCATATTACCTCTCCTGTAAAATCTGCTTCCAAGAGATAAAGTGTGCTAGTCCAGCTCTTTGCTCTCGTTACCCGTGCATAGTTGTTGACTTTATACACGGGTTTTATTTGCCCCTGTATAGAGTACAACTCTCATGTGTGGAGAGGATCCCCATATACAGTTCTTCTCAACCAGGTAGAGTTAAAGGATTTTTGTCTTATTAACTCTCCTCCTCCCTTACTTGCTCCCTTGAACCTCTATCTTGTCATTGCACTGTTGCCTCTCTCTCTCTCTCTCTCTCTCTCTCTCTCTCTCTCTCTCAGTTTATCGCTACATCAATGATCACTGCTTCTCTGAACTCTCTGCTGGCATCCCTTCACTGCTAAGGTGGATGCACAACATCTGTCTGTCAGCAAACTTATCCTTATTCTGTTCAACTCTCTAATGCAAGAAGTAACCATTATTCCCAGTCCCTCATGTGTGCAACAGGTCATCTCTGGAACTGTCTTCCTCTGTCTCTATTTTCTACCTTGTATGACCTTTAATCTATTAAATGCAGTGTGTCTAGGCATCTTGAAGTGAATGGATTTTGAATTTGGCTCTCTATTATCTTTCTATTATTTTTTCTTGGAGGGAACAGTCTGCGGGTATCTAGCCTCTCGTTCCTTCTTCCTTGCATAAAAAAAGATGCATCATGAAAGGGAATCAACCATGGATAGGAAAACATACTAAATCTCCCTCTGCTTAGGAATATTAGTAATTACGTTAAAATGGGAAGGAGGATAGGTTAAATAGTAGGTAAACGTTTTTTTGACTATTTTCCATATCGTTCGCTTTACACTTTGGCACATGCGTAAAAAAAATCTGTGAAAAGTACAGTATACCAAGCCTCCCTCAGCTTAGGAATATGAGAGGAAATTGAGGCACAGAATTGATGAAACAACAGGCAAATTTCATTCTGTTATTCTTATTTTTATTCATTATTATTATTATTATCCCCCTGTGGCGGGGGGGGGGGACAGTCTGGCCACACTATGGGTCGGTACTACCCCTCTGTGACCAGGTTATGTTAGGAAGAATTCTGCCACCGTATTCCCTGTATGTTGTAAAAGGCGAATAAAAGGGATGGGATGAGGAGACTAGGGACTCCCCCCCCCCTTTGTCTATTTAGTTCGTACAGTAAGACGGAATAAAAAGGGATGGGGGACTGAGTTATTCCCGTACCCTGAAGAATGGGTCTATGAATGTGCATGGATGTAGTGCGACTGAGGCTAAAAGGGAGGAGATTGGGAGAATGTTTGTGAGGAGAAAGTTGGATGTGTTTGCTTTGAGTGAAACAGAGATGAAAGGAAAAGGTGAATCTAAATTCGGAAGTGTGACTAGAGGGATGTCAGGTGTTGATAGAGTAAAAAAGGAAGGTGTGGCCTTGTTAGTGAGCCTGGAAGTGCAGTAGTGTGTGACGGAATGGAAGGAAGTGTTATTGAGACTGATGTGGGGGAAAGAGAAATTTGGGTGTGAGTTGTGGGTATTTGTGAGTGCATTTGGGCCTGGTAGTGAAATGGAGGAAGAAGAGAGGGAGTCTTTCTGTAATGATGCTGATGAGTGTCTGCAGAGTTTTGAAGAGATATGAATGTGGTAATGACGGGAGATCTGAATGTTTGAGTGGGAAATGTAGCAGTTGAAGGTGTCGTTGGTGTGCATGGTGTGCCTGGACGAAATTATAATGGGCAAAGAATGATAGGGATGTATGTTGAGCGAGATATAGTGATTGGAAATACCTTGCTTGAGAAGAAAGATATTTACAAGTATACATGGGTGAGGCAGGAGGGTGGAAGGGTTGTTGATGGAGCTTTGATGGACTGTGTGGCTGTGCCCAGGAATGTAAGAGGAAGATTGTTGGATGTGAGAGTTTTGAGAGGGGAGGGTGGAGTATGTCTGACCACTACCTGATGGAGGGAAAGTTGAGAGTAGGTATGAGGTCGGTGAGGGCTAGGAGAGTTGGGTGTGGCAGGGAGGTTTTGAAAGTTAGTGAGTTGGATGAAAGGGGGAAAATGATAGAGTATCAGGAAAAGTTGAAAGATGAATGGAATGCAGTGAAAGATCAGGAAAATGGCAGTGAGGAGGAGGAATTGTGGTCATTTAAGGATGCTGTGGTGGGGCATGTGGAAGAGGTGTGTGGTGTGAAATGAGTGGGTGGTGGTGTAAGAAAGGGAAGTGAATGGTGGTGCAAGGAAGTAAGTATGGCTGCAGCTGAGAATAGATGTGCATATGAAGTGTGGCTGCACATGAAGGATGAGGTGTCATATGAGAGGCATAAGGAAAAGAGGAATAGGGCTAGACGGGCTGTGTGTGATGCTAAAGTGGCAGCAGATGAGAGTTGGAGTAGGTGGTTGACTGAGAATTTTCAACAGAAAAAGAAAATGTTTTGGAAAGAGGTGAAGAGGGTGCAAAAAGGAGTCTGGGAAGGAAGAGCGAGTAAAAGCAGTGGATGGAAGGATGTTAATTGAGATGGATGCAGTAAGGAAGATACTGGCTGAATACTTTGAAAGATTGTTAAATGTGGAGCAGGAAAGGGAGGTTGAGATTGTGGCATGGAAGGGTGCAAGGAATAAATGTGCTGGGGAGTGTTGAATCTTTGATCACGATGGAGGAAGTACAGGAGGCAGTAAAAGAGATGAAAGCAGGGAAAGCTGCAGGTATGGATGGGTGTGCTGTGGAATGCCTGAAAGGTGGTGGAGCGACTGTTGCTGAGTGCTTATCAAGTGGTTAATAATATCTCAACATAATTTGCATTAGTAACAGATTAGATGGCACTGAAGTATGATAGTATTTGCAACCCCTGGCTTTTCTGAGCTCACTGGGCTGCAGACCGAAGGTGCCCTTCTTCTGCAGTCCATTGTCCTCCTCCTGGGGGATAGGGAGAGGGAACTGAGGAATATTTTACGTAACCATGCAGCTTCACACCTAGGTCATATCAGTGCCAACATGTGAAGGCGTCCCTCTCCAGCACCGGTACTGAGGTGTAATGCATAATAAACAGCTTTGGAAGAGGTATTACGAAATAATCAGAGCCGCTTAGAATACAACTCTGATGTGACTTAACCCTTTGATGACACTTTTTTCACACTGTACTTACTGCTAATAGACAATTTTTTCAGCGTAGGAGAGAGTTTTCAAATTATAGCCTAGGAGTTAACCCACCCCGTTGTGACCGATATTCCACCACTGACTTCCCCCAATCTTGACCAATTTTGGGAAAAAATTTTTTTTGGCTCAAACCTCCGCTTTTGGTGAGAAACATCGAAAATTCATAGAGAAATCACTCATCTGAGGTTTAAAATACTGGATACAGGTAGCAGTTCCCCTTACCTTACTGGGTTTTCTATCATGCTAGCTCCAAAGAAAACGAGCTCTATGGGAGGATAACTATTCCACACCACTCATTAATGGTATTTATTTATTTATTTGGTACGAATTTATATGTAGTACGGGAGCATACTGGTTTTCACATGGTAATATAGGCAGTATAAGAATTGTTTCACTCACCACACAACATACCTGACCTTTTTTGGCGACATTACCTGATCATCATTTCTGACTGTTTCTTCCTCTAATGCAACGTAAACTTTGTCCTCCACATTGTCATCGATTGGGAAATCACTCTGGCCTTGAATTTCGTACTGTGCACAACATGTCCTTACCGGCCAGGTCACTGGTAACAAGTGAATTGCCGAGAAAATGGTGTGCGGGGGGGGGAGGTCTTGTGGGGTAAGGCATTGACCCTGCGTGGCATCTTGTAGAGGAAGGTGTCCTGTGTATGTGTACCAAAAATCATGCGCAAAATTTGAAAATTGTGCAAATTAGGGACCTTGCAATTGCTGCTCATTTATATACGTCAACGGGAGTCACAGTGACAAAAACGTGTGGACGTATACATACGTCAGCCGGAGTCGGGGGGTTAAATATAGTCCTCATCATCATTCTCATTGCTGAAGAGGGGTGCCTTCCTGTGGTGGCACTGATAAATCCAGGCAGCCCAACCACCTGGTTTTGCAAACGTCCTTTCAGCACTTCCCTATCCCCTGAAAGGAAGAGGGTGGACTGCAGGAGGACAACTTAACCCGCCGCATCCTGGAGAAGTGAATTCACGTCCTCACATGATGTGCACTCATATCCCGGAGACGTGAATTAACACGGCAACATTGCAAGGTCCGTAATTTGCACAATTTTCAATTTTCGCGAGTGATTTCACGAGTGATTTTTGGCACGTATACACGGGACACCTTCCTCTATTCCTCTACAAGATGCCAAGCAAGGACAATGCCTTACACCGCATAACCTCTCCCCCCCCGCCATTGTCTCGGCAATTCACCTGTTACCAGTGACCTGGCCAATAAAGACAATCAGGGCCAGAGTGATTCCCCAATCGATGACAATGTGGAGGACAAAGTTTACATAGCATTAGAGGAAGAAACAGTCAGAAATGATGATTGGGTAATGTGGGAAAAAAAAGGTCATGAATGGTGATGAGTTAGTGAGTGAAACAATGCTTATAATGCCTATATTACTGTTTGAAAACCAATATACTCTTGTACTACATATAAATTCGTACCAAGTAAATAAATAAATACTGTTTATGAGTGGATAAAATAGTTACCCTCCCATAGAACTCGTTTTCTTTGGTGCCAGTCTGTTAGAAAACCCAGTCAGGTAAGGAGGTACTCGTACCTAGATCGAGTATTTTAAACCTCAGGTGAGCGATTTCTCTATGAATTTTCGATGTTTCTCACCAAAAGCGGATGTTTGAGCCAAAAAAAAAAAAGGTCCAAAAATGTCGGGACCGGGGCGGACCACTGCCCAGAAAACGTCAGGATGGGGCGGGTTAAGCAAGCAATTCACCGAGTTCACACTTAAGATGAGCCTGGGGTTGTAAATATTACTGCTGCTACTGGTACTACTCCTCCTCCTCCTCCTCCTCCTCCTCCTCCTCCTACTACTACTACTACTACTTTCGTTTTCATAAAAGGTTCACTATCTCAAACTGAATGAGTTTGTCTGGGCAGAGAATATGAAAAACATCCTGGGATTGAAGTGATAAACGTGAATGTGTTTATTTCACAGTGCGCGGAGGCACGGTGGGAACGGTGGGTCTGGTGCTGGACTTCCTTGGAGCTGACGACAGGTATTTTACTTTACTGAACTTAAGCTGATCAGAAGATTGTGTTGATCCTCCTAGAGCAACAGAAGACAGGCACTTTATTGAGATTAAGCTGTACTGTATAGAAGACTGTATACTTTTATATTCATAGAACAGTCAGTGGCAGGCACTTTGATATTGAACTTTGTAGAGGATTCACTGTTCATGTCTTTATCTTCATAGGGCATTTTAGAGTACTTTATTGAGCTGAAGCTGTGTAGATTTTTTTTTTATTCTTTTATCTTCATAAAGCAGCCAGCGACAGGCACTTTTTTGAGCTTAAGCTGTGAAGAAAAATGCTTTTATCTTCATAGAGCAGTCAATGATATGTACTTTATTGAACTTAAGCTGTGTATAGGATTGAATCTCTAAGCTTTTATTCTTATAGAATTGGTACCATTTTCATAAAGTGCTTTAAGTTGTGTATAAAGTTGCTTTTGTATACATTTACCTTCAATGCTTCTTTCTACATCATTAATTGATGCCAAAACACCTTATTCATAAAGTTTCTAGAGTTTAATTTAGGGATAAGATTCCTCGCATATATCTCCTTCGTCACTCAGCCGTCCAACACATTGTAACTAAGCCAGAGTGCATTGTGTATGAGATGATTATCTGTTTGTTTTCATCTGGTGGAACTAGGCCACTCTCACAGCTCAGATATAAAGTCATGGTTGCATGACATTCGATGACGTTATGACGTAGGAAAGAATCTCCCTGGTTACTCTACTGTTAACTTCACCTTGGCCTAAAACTGCCATCCCTCCATCTTCAGTGCGGAGCTAATAACAAAAGATTATCTCTAGAATAAAATGCTACTTAAGAACAAGCGCTATAGAAGGGACATAGAGTCACAGTACTGTCTTTTTCTGCCACTGAACTAGGTGAAATATGCTGCAAAAAGGATGAAAATTTGGACCAAGTTAAATTGAATGAAGTACCTGTATAGTCAAATTTACCCTCCCGTCTGACTACATCTGACCAACTAAGCTGGAAAGAGTTACGGATCCGTGTCAGATGAGAACAAACTCGTCATACTTGTCCAGTCTTAGCTCTCCACTTGTACACCCGCCACACCCTGCACAACCAGACCAGCTTGTACAGATGAAAGGGGAGAAATGTTATGTAGATTTGTTCGTGGTAGAATAGAAGGTAAAAGCTCTCTGTCTGAACACGACACATCTGAGTTCACGCCTGAGGATTGATAGTTTATTGCTCACAGAATACCGTACAAGGCAGAGGTGTTAATCATTCACCTTAAATTTCCACTCTGAGGAAGTAATTAGTCTTGCCCCGGGCCCCTTGCTTGTAATGGAAGTAAAAAAAAAAAAAGGCTGGATGATAGACTTATGTGAAGAGAGACTTGCATGATCATAGATATAGACTTGTGTGATGATAGATAGGCTTGTGTGATGATAGACTTGTGTGATGACAGATAGATTTATGTAATTATACAGGCCTGTGGTGATGGACTTGTGTGATGATAGATATTTTTGTGTGATAATAGACTTGTTTGATGATAGACACTCTTGTGTGATGATACATAGGCTTGTGTGATGAGAGATAGGCTTGTGTATGTTAAAAATTGATGAAGATGCTATATGACTGCTTTGCCAGGGGACCGGGCTACGAGGCCGCGTTAACGTTCAGTCGCAGCACAGACAGAACGGCCACCAGACTCATCCTTGCCCTGACCTCCTTCCCGCCTCAGGGCACTCTCGCCGAACCCAAAGCTGTGAGTACCGCACCATCCCATCACTGAGGCTGTTAAGAGGATTGGTAGGAACAATGCGGTGAAAAGGCTTTAGAGGATTGGTAGGAAGAACAAGAAGAATTTAGTTGATTGGTAGGGAAAAGAAGAGGACTTTAGATGAATGGTGGGAAGAACAAGAAGGGTTTAGATGGCTGGTGGGAAGAATACAATGGGAAGGCTTTAGATGACTAGTAGGAAGAGTACAATACGAAGCCTTTAGACGACTGGTAGGAAGAATATAGTCAGAAGGCTTTAGACGACTGGCAGGAAGAATACAATAAGATGGCGTTATAGGATGGGTAGGAAGGTTAAAATAAAAAAAAATTCATTAAATTTCACTGATTAAGGGAAGGCTTGACTCCAAGAGAAAGAAAACCATTTTCTCTCATTTTCTTTGAGTGTAATAGTATCTGAAATAGCCATACGAAGCACTTAAGGAACTCTTTTATGTAATTTAATATCTATGCTCCTTGTTGCTATAGACACACATAGATGATTGGGATTCATTTTCATTTTCTTTTTTGTCAAGCATAATCACTGTACTTGTTGTCTGATTTGATGTTTCTGTTTATATATCGTTGGTTTTGAGAAGATCCCGTCATTTCGCCAGCCAATGCCGTCCTCATTACTGCTTTAGATACGGTATTAAAGGTGAGATGCGATAGTTCTGTCCTCAGCCCTGCATTGATTTACAGTATTTATGTACTAAATTTGGAAGATGTGTAACTTTTGCTGGCAAGTGAGAGTAATTACCAGCCGCGATAGCGAAGCTGGTATTGTTTGCAGTGTGTGTGTGTGTGTGTGTGTGTGTGTGTGTGTTAGCACGATAACTTCGCAACCGCTCAAGATATCATCATAAAATTGTACAGGTGTGTAATAGGGATGAAAATCTCCTACGAGTTCGAAATTGGTGAAAATAGGTCAAGGTCTGTGCGTCTGTTATCACGATAACTTCGCAACCGCTCAAGTTATCATCGCAAAATTTCACAGGTGTATAGTAGGGATGAAAATCTCCTAAGAGTTCGAAATTAGTGAAAGTAGGTCAAGGTCAAGGTCATATTCCAAGCCACGCAATTTATGTATCGGCTCACGGCTGATGTGATTCCCCATTTGAGGAGGTCTTTTGTTACTATAGTTATCCCCCAACTTTGTCTGTCTCAGGTGTGCTTTGATCTGAGCGTTGAGAAGCCTCTTTACCCACCCCGTCGACATCCCATTCAGCCCGAGGACCTGCACGCTACAACAAGCTTCAACATTCTGTATGGCACCTCATGCAACAGCGATCCGCCAGTCATGAAGGTTGAGGTGAGTGAGTGAGTGAGTGAGTAAGTGAATGAATGGAGTGAGTGAGACAGTGAGTGAATGGAGTGAACGAGAGTGAGCCAGTGAATGAATAGAGTGAGTGAGACAGTGAGTGAATGGAGTGAGTGATACAGTGGGTGAATGGAGTGAATGAGAGTGAGCCAGTAAATGAATGGGGTGAGACAGTGGGTGAATGGAGTGAATGAGAGCGAGCCAGTGGATGAATGTAGTGAGCCAGTAAATGAATGAAGTGAGTTACTGAATGAACGTGGCGGGTTAGAGTGAGTGATAAGAGCAGTGAGCAAGAGTGACACGGCATAAATCAAACCCTTTTTCTCTACACACAGGACATAAATCTAACCCTCTCTACACACACAGGACATAAATCTAACCCTCTATACACACAGAGGACATAAATCTAACCCTCTCTACACACAGGACATAAATCTAACCCTCTCTACACACACAGGACATAAATCTAACCCTCTCTACACACACAGGACATAACTCTAACCCTATCTACACACAGGACATAAATCTAACCCTCTCTACACACAGGACATAAATTTAACTCTTTTATTCTATACACAGGATATAAATCTAACCATTCTTCTCTGCACACAAGATATATATCTAA
The DNA here is from genome assembly GCF_032717465.1 of Coenobita brevimanus. Taxonomy (NCBI): domain Eukaryota; kingdom Metazoa; phylum Arthropoda; class Malacostraca; order Decapoda; family Coenobitidae; genus Coenobita; species Coenobita brevimanus. The sequence continues at coordinate 12,875,218 of NC_136992.1, read as the reverse complement.
CCGTTCTTCCATCGCTGCACACAGGGCATAATAACCCTTATTCTCTTCTACACTATCTATCTATCTATCTATTGCCAGACCCGTCAATCTCGTTTGGGGTGGCCACAAACAAATCGCCTCCACGTCGTCCTGTCCCCCGCCATTTCTCTGCCCTGCTCCCAACTCACACCCCCCTCTCTCATATACCTCTCCACCCCATCCCTCCATCTCATCCTCGGCCTCCCCCTCCCTCTTCCCCCCTCCACCTCACTCACATACACTCTCTTCGTCAGTCTCTCACCCTCCATCCTCTCCACATGGCCAAACCACCTCAGTGTATTCCTCCTAACGCTTCCTATCACATCCACATCTACACCACAACGTTCCTTTATATCCTCATTCGTCAGTCTGTCTCTCCATGTGACTCCACATGCTCCTCTTAAAGAACTCATTTCCACTGCTCTCACTCTTGACTTGTGTCCTTCCAACAACGTCCAAGCTTCACTTCCATACGTTAGAGTTGGCATCACAACACTGTCATGTAGTAACTTTTTCACTTCCATGCTCACTTCCCTGTTTCTTATCACTGCTTTCAAAGAACCAGCAACCTTTCTTCCCTGCTGAACCCTTTCAAGCACTTCAACCTCCAAACCTCCATCCTTACTCATCACACTACCCAAGTACTTAAACGTACTCATATTTTCCAATTCCTCACCATCCAACCTCGCTGTACATTCACTGACTTCACCTCTCTCAAAGACCATCACTTTACTCTTCCGTACATTCACCTTTAGATTCCGTTTCTTACACACTCTCCCAAACTCATCCACCAAGCCTTGCAGCTCCCCTTCGTCTTCACCCAACAACACAATATCATCTGCAAACAACAGTACAGGGAGTTTCCAAACACTATCCTCTCTCACCAGGGCCACTCCAACATCCACTACCCTACCTTGTACCTCTTTTATTACCCCATCCATGTACAGAATGAACAACCATGGAGACATGACACATCCCTGTTTCAACCCAACATTCAAAGAGAAAAATTCACTTAGTTCACCATCCACACGCACTGCAGCCTTAGCACCATCATACATACTCTTCACAGGATTCAGCAACTTCCCATCTACTCCATATATTCTTAATACTTTCCACAATCCTTGTCTATCCACCCTGTCATATGCTTTCTCCAAATCCATGAAAACCGCATACAACTTCTTTCTCTTCTCTAGAAACTTTTCCACTAAAGATCTAAGAATGAATATCTGATCTACACAACCTCTTCCCTTCCTAAAGCCTCCCTGTTCTTCTCCAACTAATTCCTCTGTTCTTTCTCTAACTCTGTCAATAAGTATCCTACCATACACTTTTCCTATTATACTAAGACAGATCCCCCTATGATTACCACTCACTTCTATTTCCCCTTTTCCTTTGTACAAGGGAATAATTATACCTGACTTCCAATCCTCCGAGACTCTACCTTCCTCCCAGGCCAATCTGCACATCTTCCACATCCATTCTACTACTCTCTCTCCCACATGCTTCAGCATTTCACCACACACTCCATCAATTCCTGGGGCTTTCCCCAATTTAACTTTCTTCATTGCTTCCACAACTTCTATCCTACTGATTTCTTCCTGTCTTCTTACCTCCCTCCTTCTCCCAGCCATTCCCCAGCCACTTATACTCGCATTACTTCCATCCTGTATGTTCAACAATTCCTTAAAATATTCTCTCCGTCTGCTCACTTTTTCTCCATTCTCCACTAGTAATCTACCATTTTTATCTTTCACTCCCCTGCTAACCTCACTTCCACCCTGTCTTACTCTCTTCACCTCTTCCCAAAACATTTTCTTACAGTCCCTCCACTTTACACTCAAATTCCTTCCAAATTCCTCATCCACTCTCTTCTTACTCTCTCTTACTAATCCTTTCACCTCTTTCTTTCTACATAAAACTCTCTCTTCCGCCTCTCAACTTCTTCCACGTTCCTATTTCTCATCCATTCATTGTATGCTTTCTTCTTTTGTGCCACAGCCTGTCTCACCTCTTCAGTCCACCACGCTGTTCCTTGCACCCCCCCTCCGTCTTCTCTTCCTCCCACACACCACATCACATGCTGCATATATCTCTTCTGTAAATATCCTGCACACACCTTCCACTTCCCCCGTCTGCTCCAGTTCATATTTGCCCAATCGTTCCTCCACTTCTCTCTTATACTCTGCCTTTTTCTCATCCTCTTGAAACCTTTCCACTCTCCTTGCAACTACTCCTTCCTCTCGTCTTTCCCTTCTTCTATTCCTCCATCTTACTTGGATCCTAATTCTGGTCACCACCAAGTAGTGGTCAGAAAGTCCACTTCCCCAACCTCTATAAGCTCTTGCATCCATTACACATCTTCGCATCCTTTCATCCACACACACATAGTCAATTATTGCCTTCCTATCATTCAGTTCACCACCCACCCTTCTCATCACTCGCCATGTATACCTGTGGATCATTTTATGCCTGAAGAGGGTATTGGCAATGACCAACCCCCTCCCAGCACAAATGTCCACTAACGCACTGCCATTCTCATCTATCTCAGCAAGCACACCCCACTCACCAACTATTCCATCCACCTTGACATTCCCTACTTTACCATTCTTCTACACACAGGGTATAAATCTGACCGTTGTTCTCCTTTACACACAGGATATAAATCAAACCCTTTTTCTCCTCTACACACAGGACATTAGTCTAACTCTTCTACGTTTTCTCCATTACACACATCATAATTCTAACTCTTCTTTTTCTTCATCTTCTCCTCCTCTACACACAAGGCGTAAGTCTAGCCCTTCTTTTTTTCATCTTCTCCTCCTCTACACACAAGGCGTAAGTCTAGCCTTTCTTTTTCTCTGCACACTGGGCATAGATCTAATCCCTCTTCTTCTTCTTTTACGCAGGGTACTCTGGACGTGAGCACTGAGGCTCTGGCAAAGGTGGTGGCGGAACACAGTCCAGAGTGCGGCGACACCTCCTCCAGGGACAGGGACATCTTCTCTTCTCCTGTGTACGACCAAATCAACTTCCATGCCGCGTGGACTACAGTGAGTGCCTCTCCTCCCAAGTAAATAAACTGCGTGATGCGATGATGATGATGATGATGATGATGGATCAGAAATAACTTAAAATACAGTATATATCCCTTTTATGTGGACAGATGTTTTGAAACGTACTCCTCCCTACTTCTTGCTCACTGCACAACTCCAGTTCAGTGATGACTGGCTTGCTGCCGTCTAAAAATAATTAATCTAAAAGCAAGAGTTATGCAAACACCATGACACATAGCATTGCCTTTAAATATCCAAGTATTTATTTCACTGGCACTCGATCAGTTACTAAAGGAGTGCACCAAAGGAGGGCAAGGGAGCCAAAACTAATGTACAGTAGTTTAGTTAGTCCCAGTAGGATGTTCACAGTTCAGGAAAATGACCTTCAGACTGAACCAAACTACGACAAGTAGCTATGACTTTTCCTCAAAAACCCCAGGGAGAGGACAGGTAGAAAACCATCACACAGCAAACCTACCATCTGAGAGCTTACAGACAGCAGGTCTCCCTTCAATGTCAGCCTACATACTCGAGAAAAAAAAAATTGCTCATTTTACGCTCATAGTAGTCGCAGCTCAGTGATCAGCAACAACCAGCATGGTCAGTGTGCTGGATACCTCAGTGCTTCCCCGTGCATTCCATCATGGGAGCTACAGTATCTTGAGCAACTTAAACAAGTACTTAAACTTGAGTCCTGATTGCCTTGTGTGGAGATTGATGTCACCGTAGAAGCACTTTCGTACTAGTTCCGCCTCTAGTGACCCATGAATGAACCGAGAGAAATACAGAAAAAACTATGTTCCCTCAAACTAATTTTCACCTTCAAACTACCCTTCAGGTGGTATATGCCTTGTGCAAAAGCTCCAAAGGGTTTGGGCAACATATGAAATTCTCGTACATTATCCACTGTGTGTGTGTGTGTGTGTGTGTGTGTGTGTGTGTGTAAAACACCCCTTACACTCACCCCTTAAACTGCCTTCAAGATTAGTCATACATGCTATATATGATGATGACAATTTAGAAAACATTTGTAGTTCCTACACCCTTTTCGCTCTCATATGGCATATATTAGTCCTGCAGCAACATCTTAACTGTGAAAGTTCACATAAGGGGCATCTACTCTTCAAACTGAGATCAAACTGAGATAGTTGCAATTATGGGTGGGTGGGGGCGGTTCTTCAGTATGCTCTGATTCAGCCACATACTCGTACTCGTACACGTCATGTTTAACACAGGGACTCATTGGTAGCCATATAGACACTCGCGAAAACTCAGTCCATCGATAACTACCATATCACCACAAAGACCCTTTACTTTGCCCCGCACCTATAGGGACACGGGAAGCAGGTCTTGGTAAACTGGGTACCCAGTTGTGTTGACATTCAGGGGAACGAAATGAACGACACGACCGACGAACTTGCCACCAAGAGATCCGTTATTGATCCGAGGCTTCCCTCGAGCCTGACACCAATGAAGATCAAAGCCTAAAGATAAGCACATCTTCTCCCGGTACATGCGTGAATCATGTGTGGTACATGCCTCCCCGTCAGCCGCCTGGCATGCTGTGGCCTTCCAGTACCATCATATTTCTGTAGATAAGGCAGTTCTAGCTCAGGTCTACACCGACCTGCACCGCCTTCGCCTTGGCTAGAATTACCCTTACCAAATGTTTGATGTCAACAACGAGGAGAAGAACCATCACCATTCTCATGCATGGCACCACGTCACTACCACCAACCACTGCCCCTGAGGCACCAGCTGCTGATGCCAAGCTGATTGCCTGGACACCCAACTGACCTTGGCAAAAATGGTCACCGCCTCTCCCCCATCAAGATTAAAACAGTATGTCGCAGTCAACACTTAATATCCAACAACCTAGTGTGGTAGGATGGGTGGGTGGGCGTGGGTTCTCTCATTCCCTGCATTGCTACAACGCCATGATCATCACTTACCAATACAGCATCACTGGTGGGCCGCCCAACGGCAAGGACCCGCTCCAACACCTCACCTTGATGGATGAATGATAAACAAAGAAAAAAAACAAATCTTGCCTAATGCGTGGAATTTGTTAGAGAAGATGATTAACGTCCTCTAACAAACGCTCCGATTTTGATAGGACTGACAAATACACCAGAGCTGTGGTAATATCTCTTTCTTATCACCTGCCTTGTGTATTGATACGAGTAAATGTGTGTGTGGAAAAGTATTTTGATGTGTGTCGTCCTGTCTTGGCTATCCCTCGTTAGAGGGGAAACAGCCTAGGTATATTGATAGATTGATAGAATGCTCTTGTAAGTATGTACTGTACGTCTCCAGCCTTAGAATCCGAACTCTTCTGCCTAACACTGATAATGGTCACAATGGTGATAAGCACTAGTATATTTAACACTGCCGTGAGTGGTGCAACGCTGGTATATTGCGCAGAGCTGAAAAGTGGTATGGTGCGTGTCAATGGCCAAGTCTGTGTGGATAGCATACAATTGGTTCGATGCTACAGTAGTAGTAGACTGTAGTGTTTGGTGTAGTGCGTGGTAGTATAGTAGTGTGTCTGGATTATATATCATTGCCTCAATATTGCTAGAATGGTGTAGTGCACTGCGTGGTACATTGCATGGTTGGTAAAGTGTGAGAGGATAATATGCCATTTGCCCGGGTGTTATAAGACTGGTATAGTGTGGTATCTGGTATACTGTAGGATCTGGTAGAGTATATAGGTGATATAATATGTTGTTTTGTGGAGTGTAATGTCTGGTAGCAGTGTCTGGAATAGTTTAGTGTCAGGTGTAGTGTAGTGTCTGGTATAGTGTGGTGCCTGGTATAGTGTAGTGTCTGATATAGTGTAGTGTCTGATATAGTGTAGTGTCTGGTATAGTGTAGTGTCAGGTGTAGTGTAGTGTCTGATATAGTGTAGTGTCAGGTGTAGTGTAGTGTCTGGTATAGTGTGGTGCCTGGTATAGTGTAGTGTCAGGTGTAGTGTAGTGTCTGGTATAGTGTAGTGTCTGATATAGTGTAGTGTCTGATATAGTGTAGTGTCTGATATAGTGTAGTGCCTGGTATAGTGTAGTGTCAGGTGTAGTGTAGTGTCTGATATAGTGTAGTGTCTGGTATAGTGTAGTGTCAGGTATAGTGTAGTGTCTGGTCTAGTGTAGTGTCTAATATAGTGTAGCCTAGTGTCTGGAATAGTGTAGTGCCTGGTAACAGTGTAGTATCTAGTATAGTGTGGTGTCTGCTATAGAGTATGGTTGTTATACTGTAGTGTATGGATAGTGTGTTGTATGGACAGTGTAGTGTCTGGTATAGTGTATAGTCGATATAGTGTGTATGGATAGTATACCATTGCCTTGGTGTTGCAGGAGATGCCACCATACCTGCTGAACATGACCCAACACCTGGATGACGACCTGCGAGTGTGGCTTCACCCCCACATCACCTACGACCACACCGTCACACACCCTCCTCGCAGCGTCAGGGTATACGCCACCAGGTCAGTGTTAAAACCCACTCCTTTGACCCTCAACTGACCCACATTTGACCCTAATCTAACCCACCTTTTCCCACTTATTTGATCTATCTTTACCACTTATTTCATCCATCTTTGCCACTTATTTGATCCACCTTTACCACTTTTTTGAGCCATCTCTACCACTTATTTGATCCATCTTTCCCACTTATTTGATCCACCTTTACCACTTATTTCATCCATCTTTCCCACTTATTTGATCCATCTTATTTGATTCCCATCTTCCTCGGCTCCACTCCCACACCAACGACCACACCTCAGCGTCAGGGGACTTTTTTTTTTTTTTTTTTTTTAATTTATTTATTTATTTTTTTGTCCTGACATGACCCATCTTAGTAACTTGATCAACCTAGGCCCCTCACCTAAGCCACGTCTTCCTCTCGGCTAACCCGCCTTTTCCCCCTTATTTGACCTATCTTTTTCCTCTCATGTAAGCCACCTTTTCCACTCATCTGACTCACCTTTTTCCCTATCAAACCCACCTTCCTCCATCATTTAACCTTCCTTTTCCCTTGAGCTAGCCCACTTTTCCCCTTCATCTAATCCACTTTTTCCCTTCATCTAACCCACTTATTCCCCTCATCTAACTCACGTATTCCCCTCATCTAACTCACGTACTCCCCTCATCTAACCCACCTTTCCCCTCATCTAACCCACCTTTCCCCTCATCTAACCCACATTTCCCCTCATCTAATTCACATTTCCTCCTCATCTAACCCACCATTCCCCCTCATCTAATTCACATTTCCTCATCTAACCCACCTTTCTCCCTCATCTAATTCACATTTCCTCATCTAACCCACCTTTCCCCCTCATCTAATTCACATTTCCTCCTCATCTAACCCACCTTTCTCCCTCATCTAATTCACATTTCCTCCTCATCTAACCCACCTTTTTTCTTCTCATCTTACTCACCTTTTTCTCCTCATCTAAACGACCGTTTCCCCTCGTCCAACCCAATTTTTCTTCTTATCAATCCCACCTTTCCCCTCATCTAACTCACCTACACCCCTCATTTGTTTCCATCCTTTCCTTTTAGTCTGTCCTCTTCTCCCCCCCGTGCCCAATTCTTCCCCTACCTCACTCCCCCCTAATATTTCCTTTCTATCTGTCCGCCCATCTATTTACTTATTTATCTATGTATCAGTAGCCAGACGCCTTAATCCCATACGGGAGTGATGTCCAGACTCTGAATCATAACAACCTTCAAACTTCAAAATACTCCAATAGCCCTCTGCGGCACTGCAAGATCGAGGTAGGCTAAATAACAAGGAAAAGATCATTTTGCAGTCCACGCTTTATGATTCTTTTAGTGTTTGTACAATAATGATAAAACGATTGATTCCACAAAGAAGGCTTTTTCCTTCGTTTTGAGAGTGGATTTTTTTTTATTTTTTTATTACCAGATTTTTGTGCGTTAAGCGTTGTAAAGTTATACGTCTGCAAAATACACAGTGAAAACACGTAAATACTCGTCTTTTATTTTAAATTACTGAAAGGAATATACCACAAAAGACGGTGAGGACAAATTGTATTATACATCCCAGTATGCCGAGCGTGATACAACTGAACTGAAAACGTTTGATGTTTTTGTGACGCCAACACATGTACAGGTGCACAGGAATATCCTTAAGTTTCGTATTTGTATACTGACTTCATCAGTTTATTGCAGATTGCAAGAATTATGAAATACTTCCTAAAGAGGATTTATTTCATTAATTATATAACGATAAACGTAAAAACGCCTTAAATCATTCTCAGCAAAGCATTGAACATTTTTTAAAAGCTAATTCTTGAAACGTTTGCCTTGAGGCTGTGCCCGCCTTGCCCATAGTACGCACCCCACGGCTTGGAAAACATTGCCGTAAAACGTGGCCAAAAAACATATCGCCTTCATGTCGCCCTGTCCTCTACCGTTTGGCTGCCGTCTCTCCGATTCACATCCCTCTGTCTCATGTATCTGAGTTTAGGAGGTTGTCTAACACTTCTTTCTTAGCGATTTATCTTAAGAATTACATCTCAGTGTTCCCTTGTATGTTCTTTGTATAATATTAATACTGACAGTGCATAAATAACATACACGAACATATTTACCTACTGAACCATATGCAGACGTACTGGAGAGGGACGCCTTTGCCTGCTGGCACCGATATAACTAAGCGGCTCCTCTGCATGGTTATACAAACATCCCACAGCTCCTTACCTCTGAAAGAAGGATGGTGGATTGCAGTCCACTGGGTTCACATTCAGATGAGCCTGGGGTTGGAATCACTACTGCTATTGCTATATGTAGTAATAAACTGGAAAGGAAGAAGTGCAAGTGCCTAAATTAACTGACGGGAGTACCGGCCACAGAGCCGTAAACATCGTTCACAAGGTAGAAATGATACCAGTATAATGTGGTGATGGTGGTGGGGGTAGTAGTAGTAGTAGTAGTAGTAGTACCAGTAGTAGTAGTAGTATTTGTTGTGGGTGTCGTTGCAGTAGTAGTAGTAGTAGTAGCAGTAGTCAGTTAATCAATCAGTCAGTCAATCAGTGCACTATTTCGCAATGCATGTAATACAGTATACAGCACCTCATGTCTTACAGTATAGACCATTGTTGAACAGTAAAGCTTGCCATTTGTTCTGGCCGCTGAGATTGCTCGTTCAGCTACTGCGGACCTTTGAACCATGGTGTGACCTTGGTAAGCCGTGTCACTGATGCCCTTCTGCTTAAGATGTCTGCAGGGTGGGATTTAGAGTCGACAGACATGTAGATAAAAATCTTTCTGTATTTCGTGTATCCCTGATAGTCTTCTTGTATTTTAGAGTTGTCAGGCTTCACCCATGAAACTGCAGCTTCATTATCGGAACACGCGTAAGTCGTGGCTATGGACAGGATGATTTAATGTGTGATGTATGTAGGCGCCAAGTTTTGTTCCAGCTAGCTATGCTGTAAGCTCTAACTGTGGGATGGTTCTAGATTTTAATGAAACGACATGAGAGTTGCTAATGAAGAGTAATGACTGGTGTCCATTTACTGAGCGAGCAACTATTCATTTACACAACAAACAAACAGACAATAAACAAATAGAGAGTCAGTCAACCAATCCAGTTCGAAGGACCAAGGTGTGGAAATTATCGTCAAGACTAGCCCCGATCGCCCTTCAACAGACTTAGATTTCCATACCTACGTAAATGAATGGATTTAATAATATTTCAGGACATCATTAACAGCAAAAATAGTTATTATACTCCCAGAACTTCATTCACCTCATCTTCATACAGCTGAAAATAAAGGCAAATATTTAGTACTATGTTCACATGGAAATTAGTTGGCTGCCATAAATATGTACTGTACCAATAAATTTCTTTCTCACGAATTACGAAAGAAAAAAAGATAAGTCAGTTTACTGTGTATTTTGTGGTTATCATACGTCATAACTCCTATCCCTAATACGTAAACCCTGTAATATGGTCTGGCCAGCTGATAAAACTATCGGGTACTTAGCTTAGGTGACGCTAATTAGGTCCTGATAATGCCATAGACTATTATATAATTGCACGATAACGTTTTCAAAGACAGGACACAGTCAAGAGTCCTGGACGTATGTTATGCACAGACCGAGATCCTGTTCGAGCACTTTCCGCTCTTGAGTCCATCTCATTTCTTCAGCGCTTCGAACAAGCTAGACTGTGAATCATGTATACTTGTGCTCTAATCAACAGACAGTCCTCATCGGAAGTTGTAACCTTTCATAACTAATGACGATTTTAGTAACACGTTACATAGAAAAGTAATTATACTCGTATCCATCCTTCCAAATTACAGTATATATTTACAAAGTGTACCTCCTTCTCTCATTTTTGCTTTTGCGAATTTGGTCTGTGGGAATAATTTGCCACAACTGTTGCTCATGGTTTCACCTGGCCACAGTTACGGGGCGGGAAGTCTTTGTTGGTCATGCCTTTGAACCCATGCAATATGAGCCTTTATCTTTTCTGTATCGTTCTCTGATAATGATATGTTGCATATCCAGTGGAGGACATGGATATATATGAAAAATATAACGTTTTGCAGGATGAGGATATTATGACTTATTTTGAAACACTTTGTATAATTCCTTATATTATAATAATAATATAAGGAATTATACTTGTGTGTAGTGATTAACTCAAAATTCGGCAGCCTCGTGCTTGCCGCTGTAGGAGGCAACACCAACCATGCTCTTTACCGCTTTTGAATATACATCAAAAGTTCGAAATACGTTACATTTTAGTTCACACGGATTATTCCATATACTTGGACCATATTCCGGCTTGCAGTAGACGTTAAAAAGGAGTAAAAAGGTGTTTCATCACCTTCACTCACGTCTCTTAAAATGCTATTAAAACTTGCAAAAAATTTCTCAATATTCATCCGTATATCATCACTATCCTGCAGAACGTTAATAACGTCAAATTATTCTCCACCATGCCTTAATATTTCCTTTTTTTTTTTTTTTTTTTAATTGTTATTACTTCCTTTAAAAATCATACACTTATTTTGCTTTCTGTTCATCTTTCAACCACGATTCTCTAATTCTGTCCATAACTCTGTATTTAATATCACCCTTGACAGCTTGAGTGTTAGCTAAAAGGGCTCTGTCCAAACGAACAACCGTCACCTAAACTCTACTTTTTTTTCTCTCTCTAACTTGGCCGTACATTTCCATCTCTCCATCTTGAATGGGGAACGCGGTAGCTCGGTGGTAGGGTGTCGGGCTCGTAATCGTGAGGTTGCGAGTTCGCGCCCCGCCCGGTGGCTGCCGTGCTGGGAGGGGTAGCGCTCTCCTGTAACCCTAGTAGGGCTATATGATCTGATGAGGTCTAGCTCGGGGATTAATCCCTATCTCCATCTTGAATGCTGAGTTGTAAGAATATATTGCACTAGATTATGATGCTACTTGAAAGAAATGCTATGGAAAGTATGAAGAACGGTAGCATTGTCTCTTGCAGGCACACAGCAACGTGAAATCAGCAGCAAAAGGACGAAAGTCTGGGCTGAGCTAGAGTAAAAAGAATGTAGAAATATTACAGCTAATACGGTCAATATATAAAAAAAAAAAAAAAAAAAAAGGGGGGGAGGATTCCTCCCTGTCTAATTCCCCTATCAGTTGGATAAAACACGCCACGGTAATCCCTCCAAATAATATTGGCATATTGACTGCGGAAGTAGTAGCAGTAGCAGCAGCAGCAGCAGCAGCGCAGCTGCATGCTGCTGCTTATAGTAGTAGCTTATAGTAGTAGTAGTAGTAATAATAATAATAGTTGTAGCCACAAGCTAATCTGAAAGTGAAGACGGTGGACTGCAGGCTGAAATTGTCCTCCTCCTAAAGTCAAAATCCTTCTTTTGATGGATAGGAAGGGAAGTGAGGGACGTTTGTGTAACCGGGCAGTGGAGCCACCCAGTTGCGTCAGTGTCACCACGTGAAGACCTTTCTTTCCACCACCTGAAATGATGTTACTGTCAAGAAAGAACAGCCTTTGCCCGACTAGGATTATTTCTTGGTTCTTGGCAATAAATACAGTATCAGCAAGAGGGTGAAAGTGCTAAGCCGTGTATAGCACATGACCAGCAGGAACGTGAACAGTGACTTGTGGAACATTGTCACTGAGAGACAGATAGATAGATTGATAGATGGACAGATAGATAGATCGAACCACATAGTCTGATTGACAAGTAGTTACCTTTTTTCTTTTTTTGTATGCACGGAAGAAGAAACCAAAAGCTAGAAGCCCGAAAATTGTTTCCTCCAAGAATAAAGACTATAGAGAGCCAAGTTCAAGATCCGTTCATTTCGAGATGCCTGGACACACTGCATTTGAAAGACTCGAGGTCATAGGCAGTAGGAAATACAGACAGAGGAAGACAGCTCAAAAGTTGGCATGATGCATACATGTAGGACTGGGACTAACGGTTAACTTTTGCATTAGAGAGTTAGACAGAAAAAGGATGAGAGTTTGCTGGTAGACGGGTGCTACGTGCCCGCCTTAATGGTGGAGGGATGCAAGTAGACAGTTTAGAGGAGCAGTGACCATCGAAGCTGCGAGAGAAAAGAGAAAAAGATGCAACAGTGCTGGGAAGAGACAGAGATGGAAAGGAGCCAGTAAGAGGAGAGTTAATGAGACGAAAAGCCTTTCACTCCACCCAGTATATTACCACTATGCCGGGAATCGAACTCGGGACTCTCAGGTGAGAGCCAGACAGCGATGCACTAGGCCATGACCAGGTAAAAGTGCTGTAAGTGCTTGGGACACATCAAAAGCATCTAGTTGCCCGAGTGCCAGGAAGTTATCTCAGCCTCGTCATGCCCACAGTGGGGGTGGAGGGACACAGGTTACAAGACTGTGACAATGTGAGATAACTTTTACCTGGTCGTGGCCTTATGGATTGCTGCCTGGCTCTCACCTGAGAGTCCCGGGTTCGATTCGTGGCATAGTGGTAATATCCTGATTGATTTCTTCTGTGTAAAGAACAGGTTTCTCTCTTCACTTTGACTCCACCTTGTTGAGAAGAGCTGTAAGTGGGAAGCCTCGTCACACATGAGAGCTGTGCATTACACAAGGGCAAATAAAACCGGTGTATAAAGTCAACAACTGTGCAGGGATAAAGAAGGCACGGAGTCGGCTAAGCACACCTAATATCTTGGAAGCTGATTTTACGAGAGGTAATATGATCTTTCCAAGATAAATCCCGAGAGAATGAAACACCCCAAATGTTCAAAGATGATGCAGGATTGAGTTGGGTGTTGTTAAAAAAGAGGATATTCCTGCAGTAGATTTTAACGGGTTGAAAGATGTAAGAACTGATTTTTTTTTTGCCCCAGTCAGAGGTATGAGCCAAGCTGACATTAAGAGTGAAATACCCTCATACCTTGTTTGCTGAAGTAACTGCTGAGATGGACGCTGCGAGAAGCGGATGGAAAGGTGAAGGGTGGAGTCATCAGCGTATGAGCGAATAGTTTTAGATACACAGCTTAGATGATCATCGATGAATAGAAGGAAGAGTGTTGATGATAGGACAGAGCCCTGAGGAACACCAGTATTGATATATAAATAAATAGATTAAGACAGTAGATTGATTGATCGATTGACAAAGAGAGAGAGAGAGAGAGAGAGAGAGAGAGAGAGAGAGAGAGAGAGAGAGAGAGAGAGAGAGAAATAACCAACATGACCTACAGATGCCCGGATAGCGACTTGTGGGACATCGTCACTGAGAAGCCTGACGGCGTGTCCTTGGTGGAAGACTTGAAGGCGCCCTCCTGGTTCCAAACACTTGTGGTTCCCGGCGACCTGCCCAGCGTCTTCAAGTATCGTTATATATTGGGCGAAGAGGAAAAGACCTGCGTCCTATCTGAGACCGAGGTATGATGCTATTACTCCTTCAGGTATTCATTCTTGCTCCTTCATACACTCCTTCTTACTCCTTGTCATTCTTACTCCTTCAGGTACTCATTTGTACTCCTTCAGGTAATCATTCTTCTTACTCCTTCTCGTTCATACTCCTTCAGGCACTCCTTCTTACCCCTTCAGGCACTCATTCTTACTCCTTCAGACACTCATTCTTACCCCTTCAGACACTTATTCTTACCCCTTCAGACACTTATTCTTACCCCTTCAGACACTCATTCTTACCCCTTCAGGCACTCATTCTTACCCCTTCAGGCACTCATTCTTACCCCTTCAGACACTCATTCTTACCTCTTCAGACACTCATTCTTACCCCTTCAGGCACTCATTCTTACCTCTTCAGGCACTCATTCTTACCCCTTCAGACACTCATTCTTACCCCTTCAGACACTCATTCTTACCCCTTCAGGCACTCATTCTTACCCCTTCAGGCACTCATTCTTACCCCTTCAGACACTCATTCTTACTCCCTCAGGCACTCATTCTTACCCCTTCAGACACTCATTCTTACCCCTTCAGACGCTTATTCTTAGTCCCTCAGGCACTTATTCTTACCCCTTCAGAAACTCATTCTTACCCCTTCAGACACTCATTCTTACCCCTTCAGACACTCATTCTTACCCCTTCAGACACTCATTCTTAGTCCCTCAGGCACTCATTCTTACCCCTTCAGACACTCATTCTTACCCCTTCAGACACTCATTCTTACCCCTTCAGACACTCATTCTTACCCCTTCAGACACTCATTCTTACCCCTTCAGACACTCATTCTTACCCCTTCAGACGCTCATTCTTAATCCCTCAGGCACTTATTCTTACCCCTTCAGGCAGCGCTTATTTTAGTCCTCTCTATCACATTCACAGTCTATCACATTCACAGTCTATCACATTCACGGTCTATCACATAGTCTATCACATTCACGGTCTATCACATTCACAGTCTATCACATTCACAGTCTATCACATTCACAGTCTATCACATTCACAGTCTATCACATTCATAGTCTATCACATTCACGGTCTATCACATTCACAGTCTATCACATTCACAGTCTATCACATTCACGGTCTATCACATTCACAGTCTATCACATTCACAGTCTATCACATTCACAGTCTATCACATTCACAGTCTATCACATTCACGATCTATCACATTCAGAGTCTATCACATTCACGATCTGCGATACTCACTGTATTAATTACGAGAAGGAAAATTATCGTAGGTTGTAACTTTCTGTAGGAAGGACACGGAAAGAAGCACTCAGAATGATCCCGTCTCTCGTTCTTCCTGGTAAAAGAAATCAAAGCTACGGCAGCATATCGGTCGTAAATTTGTGTGAGTATCCTTCCTATGATCCACTACAGCCATTCTTACATTCAGCCCACTTTTTGTCCGTTCTATACCCTGTTTACCTTAACTTGGCCCAAATTTTCTCTCTATGCTGCACGCTGTTCTTTCTCGCTTTTTCTCTACCGGTTTCAGCTGCGGGATTTGATGGGCGGTGGATAGTCTTCTTTGCTGCCATCCCTGTCTTATTCTGATAATTTAGTCACGCTCTTATAAGAGCTGCCTAGCATGAGCCAACCAGCCTACTACAACTACCTTTTCTTTACATGTTCTTTTTATATCAAGTAGCTAAACAGAAAAAGACAGTACTACGGCCCTGAACCCTTTCCTTATCCCTTCTTCATGACTCACCTGAATCTAGTGTTAATCTGTTGTTGCAACTCATCATTCAAGATGGAGAGATGGCAGTATTAGGTTAAGACAGAGAGAGAAAAAAAAGGTAATAACATGCTACCATATTCAAAGCTGCATCTCCCCACGGTTTTCAAGTGCAGTTATGTCTGCAGATAAAAATTCAGCATCTTCATCATTCAGAATCCAGTCGAGTACTCCTTCATACATACACAGTGTCCCTTAAATAGCGCTCTACTAGAAAGATGCGAGAGTATCTATGTGTTTGTGTTGTCGGGACGGCTCTGACAGACTCACGCCGCAGTATCTTATGTGTTGTCGGGACGGCTCTGACAGACTCACGCCGCAGTATCTTATGTGTTGTGGGGACCGCTCTGACAGACTCACGCCGCAGTATCTTATGTGTTGTTGTGACGGCTCTGGCAAACTCACGCCGCAGTATCTTATGTGTTGTGGGGATGGCTCTGTCGGCTAGTGTGGACGTGGTTGTGGCAGTGGGAGTTGCAAAAGTAGTGACGCAGGGTAAATACTGATAACTCCTGACTGAGCTGTCCCCACAATACACGAGATATCGCCCGGTGGAGTGGAAATGGAGCGTTATATATGGGCCACCCTGTATTATCATCATGAATCCGATAACTTATTTTATAGATTCATTCTGCAATCTTCAGATGATTTCATGCAGATTTGGATCTCTACTTTATCTCCCCTAAGCTGAATAAAATCTCCCTTAAGCTGAATAACATCTCCCCTAAGCTGAATACAATCTCCCCTCAGCTGAATAAAGTCTCCCCTCAGCTGAATACAATCTCCCCTCAGCTGAATAAAGTCTCCCCTCAGCTGAATAAAATCTCCCCTAAGCTGAATAAAATCTCCCCTCAGCTGAATAAAATTTCCCCTAGCTGAATGAAACGCGACTGGATATAGCAAAAATATAATTCAAAATGCATCGTCTGATTCAGAGGGTTAAGTCATTTACTCTGGATAATGCCAGATAGGATTGGTAAGCTGAGAGTGAGTCATAGGAGCTGAGAGGTTGATAGCCTTTGTGTGTCTGTCTATTATCTATCTATCAATACCCAGACGCACTAATCCCGTAAAGGGTGGCTACAAACAAATCGCCTCCCTGTCGCCCTGTCCCATGCCGTTTTGATATCTTCCCCCCAACTTATATACTCCCCTCTCTCATATACCTCTCCACTCCATCCTTCCATCTCATCCTCGGTCTCCCCCTTTCTCATCCCTCCTCCACCTCACTCACATACACACCCCTTGTTAGTCTCTCACTCTCCATCCTTTCTACAAGGTCAGTCAAATTACCACTTCATCTTGGGCAACAATTACCCCCGTCATCAACAAGAGTCAGATCCTCTACATTAACACATTCCTATCATCTTCCTCACATACAGACAACCAAAAATGCATCGGCCATCTTACCGCGCGTATCATTCTGAAACATCGACGAAGCATTGTGATCTATGGGGCATCCTGTAATTATAAGAGCAAATATTGTCCTTGGTGATTATTATGACTCGAAATCGCATAGATCGTCACATACTGGATGGCATATATTTTTTTTGAAGCAATATGTTAACAGATTCAAGTGCGTCTGCAAAACTCGCTCATTTTCACAGCCATCGATCCCAAAGTGTGCGATACTTTTTTGGTTCACGGTACCTCAAGTTTAGTCAGTTCTGCCACATGCATTAGAGAAATAAAGAGAAGACTGGACCTGCAGATGTAAAAGAATAATGCTTCTCTGTAAGAATTTGGACCTTTGGCAATGTAAGTCCATAAATTCAGTAAATCCATAACCTAAACATCAAATGTGGCAGATATTGGGTCACTGGTGTTGGGGATTATAGTAATTTTAATAGCCTTTATGATTAATTTGTTCCATATGGCCAGTTAGGTATAATACTCATCACCACAGACACAACTATTATCATCATCATCATCCAAGCCTTATTACCACAATTCCGGATTAACATCCAGGCATCACCATCATCATCCAACATCTCTTCCCACCAATACGGATCATCAATATCATCATCATCATCATCATCATCATCATCATCATCATATCGTCCAAACCCTATTCCAACTACTGCAGACCAATACGAGTATCAAGGCATCATCATCATCATCATCATCACTATCATCATTATCATCATCCAAACTTTGTTCCCACCCATACGGATCATCATCATCATATCATAATCCAGACCTTGTTCCCACCAATACGGATCATCATCACCATCATCATCATCATCATTATCCAAGCCCTATTCCTACCATTTTAAGTTTGCATCATTATCATCATTATCCAGTCCCTGTTACTACCATTATGAATTACCATCATCGTCATCATCATTATCATCCAAACCTTGGCACCAGCACGGGTAAACATCATCACAATCATCATTATCCAAGCCTATTCCTACCATTGTAAGTAAACATCATTATCATCATCATCCTCTTCCTACCATCAGGGGTTAATATCGAGTTCTCTCTCCCACAGGTTCGAACCCTGGACGGTCGAGTGTACAGCTTCGAACCCACAAGCTGCTGGGCCGCTGCTGTGTTTCGATACAGCCCCGAAGAGGGATCCGAACCCCAATTCTCCGATATCAGTGTCCAGGTTCGCTTCGTCGACGACTGGGAGGTGCGGCTGTTGTACCCCTGGCTGGGCTTCTATATCGAACTCACCAGGGACAATGTCATGGTGAGTTGCTGCACGGGGATAGGATGATGACTCTCTCTCTCTCTCTCTCTCTCATACAGACATAAATACCTCTCCTGATACTGTAATTCGCTGGTGGCACGGTACACAGTTAGCTGGATCTTGTAATGGCAGGGTTAACTTTAATAAACTGCCGAGTGGTCATTCGAGTTGTATGTACCAGTGTGGTATCTTGACCATACAATATGTAAATCTTGAGATTTGGTTCTAGTTATCTTGTAGTCGAAGGCAAGAGAAGTTAAGGATGGATACAGGGAATTGATCGTAGTTTATTATCTTCAAGGAAAAGTTTTAAGTTGAGCAGTGTATGTATTATACAGGAACGTAATTTACTAGCTAAGTCTCGTCGGATCCCCTCCTCTCTCTTCCTCTCTCCACGACCTTTCGATTCTATGGCTAGCCCCTTTCTGACTCTCTAGCTCTTCCATCCTTTCCTAGGAGGGCTAGTGTCACGTGTGCAAGACACATGTGAATGTTCGAGAAACCCGTGTGTCTGTGTGTATGTAGCGTTTCCGGTGACATAGTGTACGCCTGGCATTGCTTACAGAAATGCAGACACATTTTCTTTCCCACTGAAATCGCAAACACATTTCCTTTGGTCGACTCTCGCTAACACATTTCCTATTCCCACACCTTGGCTAATGTTCCTATATATTACACTGTCTATCTATCTATCTATCATGCTATGAGTTGTATTATTATAATATGGAGTCCTGACACCAGTTAATGAGGAAATATAATATAGATATGTACACATCATAAAAAAAAAAGTGGGTGCACATTTGGTTCGAAACAGTCTGACGCCACGGACGATGGACTCTAGAAATGTTCCATGATTTTTTTCCCCTTGTTGTCAAACCTGCACACATAAGTATGTTATAGATAGGTTTCATATGACACCTTATGGTCGATATTGTCACTGGATGCATATTCAGGTGATAATTACTTTTCCAAGTACTACACAAGCTATATAGATCATTTCAGATATTGTCGTACCTCTCCTGCGCGATACTTTTTTACCGTGTGTACAGTACGTCATACGGCTGAAAGTAATAATAATGTGTACACTATGATGACCACAACGACGCTGATGATGATGATGATGATCTATCTGTCTATCTATCTCCCTATTGCCAGACGTCTTAATCCCGTAAGGGGTGGCCACAAACAAATCACCTTCATGTCGCCCTGTCCCCTGCCAATTCGCTGCCCTCCTCTCAACTTACAGCCCTCTCTCTCATATAGCCTACCTCTCTACTCCATTTCTCCATCTCATCCTCGGTCTCCTCCTCCCTCTCCCCTGCTCCACCTCACTCACAGACACTCTCCAAGATAGTCTCTCACTTTCTGTCCTCTCCAAATGGCCAAACCTCCGCAGTGTATTTATCCTAATGCTTTCTACCACATCCACATCCACACCACAACACTCCACGATTATAACGAAAACGATGTGATGACTAATGCAATTAAGGACGACAATGATGATGATGATGATGATAGTGATGATGATGATGATGATGATGATGATGATGATAGTGATGATGATGATGATGATGATAGTGATGATGATGATGATGGTGATGATGATGATGATAGTGATGATGATGATGATGATGATGATGATGATGATGATAGTGATGATGATGATGATGATGATGATGATGATGATGATAGTGATGATGATGATGATGATGGTGATGATGATGATGATAGTGATGATGATGATGATGATGATAGTGATGATGATGATGATGATGGTAGTGAGTTAATTGAATATAATTAAAATCTGGCGGCGCAGCTGCCAGGGTCACATGCCGCCGGCGGTGGTAGTGATAGTGATGATGATGATGATGATGACAGTGATGATGGTGATGAGGATGGTGATGATGATGGTAGTGATAGTGGTCATAGTAATGGTGATAGTGATGATGATGATGGTGATGATAATGATGATGGTGATGATGATAGTGATGATGATGGTGATGAGGACAGTGGTAATGATGATGATAATGATGCCTGTCTCTTCTCTTGCCCAGCTGAACGGCCAGATCTTGGACGAGGCCACTAACGCCATTGAGTTCCAGCGCCTCGAGGACGGCATCACTTTGAAAATTCCCGGTATAGTCATTGTCACCATCTCAGACAGCGTTAGCATAAGGGTGAGTTCAGCCAGTGGGAATAATAATAATAATAATAATAATAATAATAATTTAAAATAGTAATTAGAGCACCGAAAAGATGTCCAATGACAATTTTGATAAAGCAAAACTTCCCACAGTCATTGCCTACTGGAAGGCGATCTATAAAGGGACCTTGAGGTCAAGGTCACTGATCGTGTGCATGTCACCTTAGGTCATCACAATCTATTCACCAAGTTTGGTGAGTCTGGCTTTAATCCTTCATGGAAAATTAGGTGACATCCAGAACATCTGGAAAAGTCCCAATTTTTGACTCCAGGCGATCCCAGAGAATATTCAACCTGTTGGAACCATACTCCTTTCCGCAATGCGTTCCAGCTTCCTAGCTTAAGCGATTCTTGAGACAGCGTGTCTGACTCAATTTTCTGTTCTGGATAATATCCGGAGATCCGGTCCATGAACTGCCACCATATTTGTCTATAAGAATCGACTAAGAAGTCCGACTAAGTTGACCACGTTTGAAGGCTCTAGGCCAAATAGCCTTTGAAATATCGCAGTTTTAAGTAATTGTAATAATAATATTGAGAAAAACATGAAAACTTCCCACAGGGATGTGGGAAGTTAAAATAACAACAACAACAACAACAACAACAACAATAATAATAATAATAATAATAATAATAATAATAATGTGCAGACCTTCATACTCCAGTGCAGGATTGGACCTTTCCTTTTTAGGAGAGTTACATCCAGAATACCATCCCACGCTGGCTTGGGGCTGGGGTGTGCAGGTGGGCTGCATGGGCGGTATTCTGGTATGGTTAGGAAACTTACTAGCACCTTTTCCTTACCGATTTATTTCTGATTCTGTTTCGTTATTATATTCTTGTATGTTATTCATGCAGTCTCTGTCGATACCGAAATGACAGAAGAAGCAAACAGGTGATATTAATAAGTAGTCTGGAAAATAAATCGTTAAGGAAGAGGTGCTCAGGAGACTCCTCACCCGACGAGAATACGGGCCATGTGACATAGTTGGTGCTGTAGGTGTGTTTGTAGGTGGCAGGAGTGTGCAAGTGCCAACACCAAGAATATGACCCACCTAGTCGAATTGCATCCAGGTCCTTATTTCAGTTCTTGGTAAGAACAGTCTTCGGACACAAAAAACCGAGTGTGAAGATTCTAGGTGGAGTAGTAGTAGTAGTAGTAGTAGTAGTAGTAGTAGTAGTAGTGGTGGTGGTGTGGTGGTGGTGGTGGTGGTGGTGGTGCTAGTACCTGGTGTGTGTGGCCGAGCAGATCAATCAACTACAAGTAAGCAATCGCCCCTGCAGGGCCATCCCGTGCATTGAACCGATGTTTACTAGCGGTAGGCAGCGCTTCGCCACAGTGAGGTTTGGTTCCTGGAAGGAACCACATCACTCCTTCATTTGTTGATATGATTACCACCCAGCTCTGTAAATGGCTTCCTGGGTTACAGGAGATCATCAAATATGTCACTCAGTGTAGAGGCATCTAAGGATGAAGTAGGCCTCACTACATCAAGTGAGTGGATGATAGCTGACATACCTCCCAATACTTCAAATAGAGTAATATATGAAAAGATCTCCTCGGGCTGGAGGGGTTGTAAATAACGATAAGGGGATGAGGTAGTGACTGGAGAACACTCAGCGAAGGATTATGAGTTGACTGGAGGTGTGTACATTCAACCTGATAACACCATTCAGTCACTGCCACACTCCAGACGACATAATGGCGTTGATGTCATACTTGCAAAGGTAATCGAACGACCAGATTGGGTACTGATAACCACCGGAAGTATGGATTAGCCTAACTGCCTGAAGTTTGCCACTGAATTTCCACACTTTATCATTGCCTGGCTTCAAGTTTTTCAACCTAATGAGTGCAGGTTTGGCTTGGAGACAGTCACGTATATCTGGGATCCCACATGACTCTCAAAGATATCATCCCAGCGAACTGTTATTGGGCAGACAGAGTTGAGGGTTTCCATGATGGTCGCTGTTTGTTATGTATGATCACTATACCACAGTTACTTTAATCTGACACAGATCCCTAACCCCTTTGAGCTCGGTTGATGGCCGGATGTAGTTAAAGTGGGTGATTGATTTAACCACTAACCAAGAAGACCTATTACTACTTCATAACTAACGCTCATGGAGTGTCATCTAATCACGACATAGTTTTTAAGTCGTGGTAGTGGCCTTGTTCCCTCAATTGAAAACGAACCAAATTTAGTGTTTCAGTGATAAATATTCTATTAAAACAGTTTTCAATTTATTTTTTTAAATTAATAGCCTAGCACAATGACGAGACTTGCACATTACACAAACATTATAACTCAATTTTTATGTCAAGCTAACGAGTCAGAATTGTCAATTTAGCGTTTTTTGCTAGATCGTTTTGTATTCACCTCTATTTAGCAGGAACTTTAAATGTCAAGGAGCAAGAAACATAGCAGTATTATGGAAACTTCCTCAACAGTTTTAATGTGTTGTAGAGATTTTGTACTTTTTCAGCGACTTTTCCATAGACTTTGGTATTTAGCGATTCTAGCAGTTTTCAGCAAAATTTAGCGATATTTAAGATTCATGATTTGGCAACCCCATTACTATCAGAGTTCAGAGCTGCGGCTTTGTAGGAGTGATGGCAGGGGGTAATATCAGTGATGCTGCCTCGTTCTGGTATCACAAAAACACTATGGTGAAATGAGGGACCTGTGCGGCGCCTATGACCGGGACCAAACCAGTGACTTGAGGGGGATGTTGTTGTGTTGGAACTCCAGGTTGTCTGGTAGAAGAGACCCATTAATGCGCACGGCCGTCCCATGCAGTGAACTGGTGTTTCCATACGGCTGATTGTGTCTCTCTCAAAGCTCTGGAGAACCCATGTACAGATGCCTTGCACGACATCGTTTGCAAAAATATTATAATGATAGAAGAAAGATCTTGAAACTGTAATTTTTTTTTTCTTGGAAGGAAAAATTTTGCAAGCTTCTAGCCTTTGGTTCCTTCTCCCTTGCATTAAAAAATAATACTGCCCCGTTCAGGTAAACCCGCAGTTCTCTGCTGGTGTGAGAGGCCTGTGTGGAGCCCCCGACGAGGAGCAGATCAATGACCTGGTTGGACCGCAGGGCTGCCT
This sequence comes from Coenobita brevimanus, assembly GCF_032717465.1. Lineage (NCBI taxonomy): Eukaryota > Metazoa > Arthropoda > Malacostraca > Decapoda > Coenobitidae > Coenobita > Coenobita brevimanus. The sequence continues at coordinate 12,851,455 of NC_136992.1, read as the reverse complement.
CTACTCCGACCCAGAACTGTTTGTGTACTCGTGGAGCACCTCAGGCGAAGGCTGCAACAGGTTCACTCTCAGGGCCAATAAGGGCAAGGTTGCAGAGTACCAGGAGGCTTGCCCACACCAGGTAAGATCGCAGAGTACCAGAAGTCTTGCCCACACCAGGTAAGGTCACAGAGTACTAGAAGTCTTGCCCACACCAGGTAAGGTCAGAGTACCAGAAGCAGAAGACTTGCCCACACCAGGTAAGGTCACAGAGTACCAGAAGTCTTGCCCACACCCGGTAAGGTCACATCATACTAGAAGAAGGCTTGCCCTCACCCGGTAAAGTCACAGCATACTAGAAGAAGGCTTGCCCACACCCAGTAAGGTCACCCAGTACCGAGAGGCTTTCCCGCACCAGGTAAGGCCACAGTACCAGAAGGCTAGCCCACACCAGGTAATATATATATTTTTTTAACAGGTTCACTATTTATAACTTTTCCTCAGCACGTACCATTTTTCTTAATTTTTCTTGAGTTGGTACGTTGCCATATTCACAAAAATTCTTACAGAGGTACCAAGCTTCATAGCTTTGATTAGGTACCGTATTATGAGTTTTATTGAGCTTAAGTTGTGTACCATATAGATCAACTTTTACTGAGGTTGTGTATAAAATATATTATAAGTCTGCGACCAGAGTGAATATGAAATTGTGCATTAAATTATTATAGCCACACGCTGAAAGTGAGGAAGAGTACTGTAATGCTAAAGGCTTGTGTGTGTGTGTGTGTGTGTGTGTGTGTGTGTGTGTGTGTGTGTGTTCTTACCTAATTGTTCTTACCTAATTGTATCTTTACAGGAATGAGTCAAGCTCGTACTGTCCCGTGTATTAAACCATTTTTATCATACATATTCTTGAATTTATGAATAGTTTTGGCACACACTACTTCATTCGGTAGTGCATTCCACTGATCAGTTACCCCATTTGGGAAACTGAATTTCCTTACGTCTTTACTACCTCTCTTTTTATGCAGTTTTTTGCAATGTCCTCTCGCTGATGCTTCACCATATGATATATATTCATTTATGGCTACAGGTATTTTCTCTTTTTCTGAGATGCACTTATATAACATAATCATGTCTCCTCTTCTCCTTCTTTCCTGCAGCGTTGGTAGATTCAGTCTTTCCAGTCATTCTCCATAACTTAGATCCCTTAAGCTTGGTACCCATCTTGTAGCGGCCCTTTGTACTTTTTCAATTTTATCTATGTGTTTTTTTGAGATGAGGATTCCAGACTACTGATACATACTGCAGGGTTGGTCTCATGAATGATATTACTATCTTACCCAGCATATCTTCATTTATGTATGTTAATGCTATTCTCATATTAGCAAGCAATGTATACATGTTTCGTACCTTTTCACTGATGTGATCATCTGGAGATAGTCTGTTATTGATAATTAATCCTAGGTCTTTCTCCTTTTCTGATATGTGTAGGGTTGATCTTCCTAATTTATAATCCCAGTCTGGTCTCGTCTCACTTTTACCAAATTTAATTACATGACACTTATCCACATTAAATTCCATTTGCCATTTATTGCTCCATTCATGAAGCTTGTTCAATTCCTCTTGCAGCTCTTTGCAAGAATCTATGTTAGTAATTTTTCTTTGAATTTTTGAATCATCCGCAAACATATTTAGATAGCTTCCATTTCCAATGTTTCTGTCTACGTCATTTATATATACTAAAAATATAATTGGTGCCAGCACTGAGCCCTGTGGCACTCCACTGGTCACTTCCCTTCATAATGTGTAATTTCCCGTTAAAATTGTTCTCATTTCCCTCTTTCTGAGAAAATCCTGCATCCAACAGTGCAGATTGCCTTGGATACCTCCTTGATGGTACAGTTTCCATAAAAGTCTTTGGTGCTGTACTCTCAAATGCATTCATAAAATCTAAATAGATACTGTCCACCCATCCTTCTCTCTTCTGTAATATTTCTGTAACTCTTTCATAATAGCTTAAAAGATTTTTAACATGATTTTCCCTTCCTAAAACCGAACTGCCTCTCTGTTATCATACCGTGTTCTTCTAGATGTTTTACCCAAACTTCCCTTATCAACTTTTCTAGTACCGGTATCCTACAATACTGGTGTGATACTGGTCGGTAGTTGAGTGGATCCTATCTATTCGCTTACTTGAATAGGGGAACAATGTTTGCTTTCTTCCAAATATCAGGTAGTTTACCTTGACCTAAGGATTCCTTAAATATTAAATACAATGATCTGCTTAGCTCTTCTACACATTCATGCAACACCCAACCTGAAATTCCCTCAGGACCATTTGCTTTTTCTTTGTCCAATTTACGTAACTCCTCCTGTACTTCTTTATCTTATATTTGCATATCTGGTAATATATGTAGGCATGCATATTCGACATCATCTCAAAATTTCTTTCTTTTGTAAAAAATGAAAGTTTTCATTTAGTGCTTCACAAATATCTTTTTCTTGTGTATAGATGATCCCCGCATCCGTAATGGACTGTATTTTATCTTTAACCGTAGTTTTACTTCGGATGTAGCTGTAAAAAAGCTTAGGTTGATCACTACCTTTATTTACAAAGTCATCCTCAAACTATCTCTGAGCCTTCCTCCTTATCTTTGTATAATCATTTCAAGCCTGTTTATTGTTGTTATATGCCCTCTCACTATTGTGTCTTCTGTATCTCTTCCACTGCAAGTCTCTCTTTTCTTTTGCTCTTGTACACTACTGTATGTATTAAACCATTTCTTTATTTTCATTTATGTTGCTTTGTGCTGCGGGATGTAATTTTGGACTCCTGTTTCATAAAGATCACGGAATTTTCTATACATAAAATTTAAATCTTGTCCTCTAAATTCTTCTTCCCAATCTATTTCTAAGAAGTACTTCTTCAGGTCGTGATAATTGCCCTTTTTGTAATTTAGACTCTTTTTGTAACTCTCATTGCTGGTAACATTGTATGCAATCCAGAAGGCACAATTTAATACTATATGGTCGCTTTTCCCGATTGGGGGGTGATATATTGTCAGTTTCATTTTCTTGCCTGGTAAATATTAGATCTAGTACGGATGGATCATCAAATCCTCTTCTTTCAGTTTACCTTCACATGCTGTGTTAGGAAGAACTCCTGCACAAGATCTAAGAGCTTTTGATCCCAACTGTTTTCATGGCTTTTTACGTCTAGAGTATTCCAATTTATATCTGAATTGAAGTCTCTAGTTAATACAGTTCTTTCATATTTCTCCTCCATTCTCTGTAGTAATGTTCTTAAACTCTGAATTGTACTTTCTACCAGGTCTTCGTATTCGCCTCTTTCCCAGGTGTTTGTTTTAGGTGGCATGTATAAATTTGCCACAATTAAGTTCCCTTCAGATGTGTTAATTTCCAACGCAATCATTTCTACTTGTGAGGAAATATCTAGTTTTATTTCTTTGATTATAGTTACTCCTCCCTTTCTTAATTTTCTGTCTCTTCTCCATATATTGTATTTCTCTAATTTTAGGGTATCGTTTGGTATCTTTGGGGTTAATTTTGTTCAGTTAGGCAGATAATGTGTGGTTCCTTCTCTTTGATATGGTCTTCTATCTCTAATAATTCAGTCACCATTCCATCTGCATTTGAGTACATCAACCTAACCATCTTATTTACATACATGCCATGACTTGAGTCTACTGCCTTCCTCCTTTCTCCTCCTTGTTGATTATGTACCACTTTCTTACCTGCAGTCCAATTGCTTTGTAAAAAAAAAAAAAAAAAGTACTCTTCTCTTCTTCTGATCTTCCCTCATTTTTTGTTTTTCCCTCCTCCCTCTTCTCCTTTAGTATTCCCAATTCCTCCTGAGATAGACATCGTTTTATCCATACTTTTTAAAATTCTTCTTTTTCCATGAGCATATTTGCATTTTTTAGTACTGCCTCCATAGTGGCCTTGTCTTATTTCTCTCGTATCTCCCTAGCCTTTTGTGTTCCTCGATGTCTTTATTGCAAATTTCCTCTGATACTTCCTTCAATATGCTCATTATATTTGCCATCTCCTTTTTGTCTCTTGAAAATTGTTTTTATTTCTTCCTCCTCAATGGCGATGATTACTATAGATTTATTGATGTCTGTAGAATCTTTGACCAGTTTGGGGTTATTTTGGATTATTTTTTTCACTCCCTTTTTAATGCTTTTTTCTTCGACTCTTGTTTCTAAGTCTTTCCTAACTTTCACCATTTCATCATACATAGTCTCCACATCATCTTTATAACTTTGCATCACTTCATTCACCTGGGTTAACTTCTCTTCACTATCATTATATTGGTCTATCAGACTCTTTGCATGCCTAACTGTCTCTGTATCGTTTTCGAATTCCTCCATAATACTCTCATGGTTAACAACCGTACTTGCCATTTCACTGATCTTCCTTTTAAGTGAACCTACCTCAGCTGTCAGCTCATCTATTGTTGTCTCTTTCCTGTTTAATTCCTTCACTAACTTTTCATTTTCTTCCTTCTACATGTGCAGTTGCTTCTTAATGCCATCCATTTCACTCTGAAATGCCCTTTCCAATCTGTTCACTCTTTCTACTAATTTGTTGAATGTTTCCATTTCAACCAGTTCCTGGAAGAAATCATCTTGTTTTCTAACCCTTTCTCTCTTCCCAGCTCCTTCCATATTCACTTCAGTTAATTTGGTAATCCTTTTATGTTAATAATAAGAAAAGTTTTTACCTACAATTGTGCATCTTAACTCGCCTGTGGTGCCGTGCGGTAGTCGGAACAGCTGTGACCTGATCAGCACATTCCTGCACTTGTTCTGTTATTTGGGCAACTCTTTGCTTAAACTTGCTCTAATATTTTATAATACCATTTAGATAAACCCTGTACAGAGCTTGACTCATATAAAGATACTATCTAGGTATACCCAGTTGTATCGAGAGTTCAGCTCGGAGCGAGGTTATACGACGTGTTTACTCTCTGACGCCTGGTGTGTGTGTGTGTGTGTGTTTACTCGTAACAATGTATTTCAGCTCGATCCTAACTGGACCTAACTTGATTGAAGGTTTGAGAGTATTCCTAAGAAATGACCCAGTATTTTTTTAGATCAGTAGGTCTAAGGTCATAGTCACATAGCAAGGTCGACTTAAGCTGTTTTGATATGACTTAAGCAAACCTGAGGAAGGTTGAGGTTAAGGCTAAGATTAAGTAATTCAGCTTTGAGAACAATCAACGATCCAGGTGATAGAGTAAGGTAAACATTTCGACCCCGTAACTCAGTTTTTATTCAAGTTGGACCAAACTTGGTAAAATGGTTAAAGGTCAGCCAAAGATGATGAGATTTGATTTTGAGAACAGTAGGTCAAAGGTAAAGGTCATAGTGCAAGGTTAGTTCAAACGGTCTAGTTCAGTTTGAGCCAAACTTGGTAGATAGGCTGAGGATCAAGCAATTATGAAGGACAATATTCCGATTTGAGAACAGTCGGTCAAACATCAGGTCGCAGGACCAAGTAAAACTTTTGGCCCGTAGACCAATGGTGACGAGTTGGTGTTGCACTCCCTGAATATTCCTTCTTGTTTATATTTTCAGTTTATTTTCCATGCAGCTACCAAATGCATCACAATCAAGCTAGTGTGAATACCAAATTGTGCAGAAATTTGTGTATATTTTACCTCCATTCACATGACTACAAACTTTTCACAACCAAACTACAGTGAACATTTAAGTAGACAGATGCAACCAAACTTACTCATAATAATTCGTTTCTAAGATTTACTTATTCAGTGAATTATTTCCCCAGGTTTTCCAGGCTACAGGCTCCACACATCCTAATGGTGAGTTGATACCCCTAATCCTTGAACATCAGTGAACAGGTAAGTAATGTAGTCTGGTGTTGGGAAAGTCCCTGTTGGATGTTGGAAAATACTGCCACACTTTGCACTGCCAAAACTCGCACTGTCACACTTCACACAGCCACATTTTGTACTGACAAAACTCACACTGCCACACTTCATAAAGCAAGACTCTTACCGCCGAAACTCGCACTGCTACAGTTCACATGGTAAAACCTGACACTACCAAAACTCGCACTGCCACACCTTACACTGGCACCTCTCACTACCATAACGCATACCACAAGGCCGGTATTGCCACACATTATTCTGCTACACCTCACACTGCAACACTTCACACTGTTGCATCTCTCACTGCCACATCTCATTCTACAAGACTAACATTGCCACAAATCTCACTGCCACACCTCTCAATACTACTGTTACGTCCCCACCCCACACTGCCACAGGCTCCAACAGCAGTAGTACAGTATAGGAAGGACGTTGCTCAGTGAGTTGTTCCCCATATGGTCAGCCTTTCGGTGTACAACACACAAGTTCAGTTGAGGCGAAAATAAACACTGGCTCCTTAAAGTTCACTGTCTTTATTTTCGAAATAATTCCACTTAATGCTTTCCAACTTCACTGTTCTCAAAAGCACTGGTGCTATACAAAATTTACTAACTGCTATTACACTTAATGATTGACAACACTTCACTGTTATTACATTTAATGCTTGTCAACACTTCACTGTTATTACACTTAACCTGTACAATCCCACCGTTGGCATGGTGCCGACGGTACAAAACGTCTTGAGTCATCCCAGTGACGTGATGGTGCTGAAAGCATAATTCGAGGGCTGTAGCACGTCTTTGACTGCTTCAATCTAGCTAATTTTTTGCTAAGGAGTAGCTTAATGTATTGGCAACATTGTGCACAAGCACTTGTAGCACTGAGTTTGGTTCTGCATGGCTGGCCCAGTGTGCCACTGTCCGTTACAGCGTTGGAATCTTGCAGAAGTCACGCCATTTTTCCGCCTCATTGGGCTGGAGGAGGAGGTTGACACTGTCACATGGACCCTCTGTCCCTTCATTTAGTGATTCTATAGAAGAGGAAGACCTGGACGACTCTTCTGGGGAGGAATATGAGCCAGTGGAGAAAGATATTGAGAACGGGAATTCCCCCATTCTCCTCCCTCGTTCTCTCTCATCCCGCCCAGGTGGGTGGGAAAACGTAGCTCAAGGCTTGGGAAACTGGGCTAGAAACACGATGGACGGCCATCCTGCACTTATTTCTCCTATAAGGAGTACTTTTTATTGCTTTTCCTTGATTTATATGTCCTTTTGGATTGTTTTATGCAATAAAATTTTTTTCCGTTTTTGGTCCGGGATTGGGTGGGTATAAAATTGCAAAAATACCTGGGATGGTACGGGTTAATGCTTGACCACACTTCACTATTATTACACAAGTACCAAAAATATAGGCTACAAACTTACATACACTCACTCTGAACTGAAAACTGAATGAACTTGAACTAATCTCTTCTCCAACCTTATATAACCTTCCTTGCTTCTCCAACATTCTAGAACGTCCTGGTCTTGTACCCGCCCCTGGCAACAACAGTTACCAATTCGGAGACAAACAAAACATGCAAGTTTTCTTACAGTACATAACATTATAAATTATTTACCACAGAAACTTAATTTCAATTACTGTACATAATTTAACAAACAATCACGTAAATAAAACATTATTGAGAAAGAGCATAAAAAAATTAATGCATAACTCATGAAACAACTACGTTCACAAACAGCAGGCAAACTGGCAACTCTGAGTACCAAACCCTACGGTACGAGAAACGTCAAGAAACATATCGGCGTCTACCTGGCAAATCTCGTTTCTTAACACAACCCCCTCCCTAGTTCTTTGTCGTCCCGACAAAACTACACAATATTTACAAACATAAACCTTAATCCTAATGAAACATTTAACCATACCCAAAATAATCCTTCAGCTTATCAGGTCTTCTTCTATTCTGTTTCCGATGGCATCCTTGTTCTTCCACACCATCCACTCCTTCTGGAAGGTCTTGGTTCTCTTTCAGATTCACATCTCATGGGAAACTGTCACCATCCTCTTGCATTTCAGCTCCATGGTCCTCCTCAGCATCCTTGGCTGCGGGAGAGCACGATTCCTGGGAGATGCCCCACCTGTACTGTCCTGGCCCATGGTACTGCCACAGACAATTCACATGTACCACATTTGGGTGAGACTTCCTGCCTCCCCGAATCCGATACTTTATGTCTGATAAGCAGTCCAACACAGTGTAAGGCCCATCCCATGGGCTCTGCAGCTTCGGTGACTGTCCCTACTTTCGCTAAGGATTATATAACCAAACTTGGTCACTATCCTAGAAGTTCACTTCACATGCCGTGGCATCATACATGCACTTCATCAATTCTCCTGAAAACTTGAGGGCTCATTGCACTTGATAATGTACCTCAGCCAGCCTTTCCTGAAGGTGCTTCGCATAGCCGGTGGTGTCTGTAGGCAGCTCTTCACCAGGTGGTCTTCCCATCAATAAGTGTAACTCGTGGCCTAGCATCAGTCTTGCAGGAGTGTAGCCGTTAGACTTATGGGATGCAGACCGATATGCCATCAGCAATGCAGGTAATTTCTGGTCCCATTCTGTTTGTCTCTCTATGCAGTATTTGGCCAGTTCTTGACCCATGCTCCAGTTGAATTTCTCCACCATCTCATCTGACTGTGGCCTTAGGGGGGTCGTCCTGGTCTTCTTGATCCCCATTAACTTGCAGCATTCACAGAACACAGCAGACTCGAAGTTTCTACCCTGGTCTGAATGTAGCTCTTGTGGCATCCCAAAATGATAGAAAAACTGGTCAACCAACACCTGAGCAACAATTGCAGCCTCTTGGTCAGGGATAGCATAGGCTTCTGGCCACACTGTGAAGTAGTCCATAGCAACAGATATGTACCGGTTTCCTCTTTCAGTCAGTGGCAGAGGTCCAGCGATGTCCACTGTGACACTTTCCATCAGTGCATCCACTTGGTACAGTTGGAGAGGGGCACAATCACGTTTCTTGGGTCCTTTCTTGGCACATTACATCACAGGCCCGACACCACTCTTCAACATCCTGACGCACGCCAATCCAATAGAACCTCTGTCGCAGCCAGCATAGAGTTTTCTTCCCTCCCAGATGCCCACTAGTGATCTGATCATGGGACTCATCCAAGATCTCGGACCTCATATACTTCAGAACCACAAGTTGCCAATACTTGCTGAGGCCATCGGATGTCTCCCACTGATGCTCCAATAGTCCGTTGTTCAGATGAAGAAGGTCCCACTGACTCCAGTAGCTCTTGGTTGCAGGGCTTAACCTGGAAGCTTCTTCTCAAGATGGTTGCACTGTACTCTGCTGCAGCCACTGTAACAATGGCTGTAAACCTGCATCCTCCATCTGCAGCCTCTTCAGGTCTTCATCTGACACTGACCCTGTCACTGCAGTATGGCTGAATTTCTTACTATGGACTTCCTTTTTAATACACTGCCGGCACTCCGGATCACAAGGCCGTTGATTCAAGCTGTCAGCATTGCCACGTACCTGCCCAGGACGATGCTGCACCTCATAATTGTACTGGTCTAGCTTCCCGAGCCAGCATGCTAGTTGTCCTTCCAGATTCTTTTGTGTTTTCAGCCACTTGAGTGCCGCATGGTCTGTCATTATGATGAAGTTTGACCCATACAGGTAGGGATGGAAGAAATCAAAGCCCTTCATCACTGCCAAGAGCTCCTTATGGGTCATGCAGTAGTTCCGCTCCAGTGGGCTGAGCTTCTTGCTGTAATATGCTACCACATACCTTTTGTCATCCTTCTGCTGCGATAGGACTCCACCAGTATCATACTCACTAGCGTCACAGTCCACGATAAATGGCTGATTCTGGTATGTGTACGGCAATACTGGAGAGCTTGCCAACGCATGCTTGAGTTCGTTGAAGGCTTTCCGAGTCTCTGCTGTCCATGCAAAAACTTCTGCGTTTTCCTCAACAGCTTGTGAAGAGGTGTAACTATCGTTGCAGTCTTTGACAAAACGCCAACAGTAGGTGCACAAGCCCAGGAAACCACATAGCTCTCTCACACAAGTTGTAACTGGCCACTTTTCCACAGCTGCCACCTTCTCTGGGTCAGTAGGGATGCCGCTCTCACACACAGTGTTTCCCAGGTACTTTACTTCCTCCTGAAATAAGTAGCTTTTCTTGGGGTTCAGCTTGAGGTGCGCTGTGTGGATTCTGTTTAACACCTCTGACAGCCTCTCCAGTTCCTGGCTGAAAGTCCGTCCAAACATAATTACATCGTCCAGATAGATGAGAGCTGTCTGCCAGTGCAGGCCTTCAAGCACGTGGTCCATGAGGTGCTCAGAAGTAGCTGGGACACTGCATAGGCCAAATGGCTTCACTTTAAACTGTCATAAACCCCACGCATATGAAAAGGCTGTCTTCTCTTTGTCCTTCTCTGCAACCTTGACCTGGTGGTATCCTGCCTTCATGTCTAGGGTGGAGAACCACCTAGCACCTGACAGAGCATCCAGGGTGTCATCAGTTCTTGGCAAGGGGTATACATACTTCATTGTCACTTCATTTAGGGCTCGATAATCTATACACCTTACTGAGCCATCCTTTTTCCTTACCAGAACCACTGCTGATGCCCAAGGACTGCTGGACTTTTCTATTACTCCTTGGCTTTGGAGATTCTCCATCACCTTCTCCATTTCTTGCTGCTGGGCCGGTGCCATCCTCCGTGCTGGCTGTTTAATCAGACGGTGATCCCCGGTGTCTATACTATGCTCCACCAGATCAGTGCACTGCACCGCAGGTCCAAGTCTCCGGTGCAAAAGACATCAGCAAATTCCATCATCATTTGCCTCAACTTCAGCACTTGTGAACCATTCAAGCATTGGCAACTCCTTGAGAAAAGGTCTTGTAAGTGCTCTGGCACATACCCATCTTCCATGACTACACTGCTTTCACAGGCCTTCCTCAGATGCCACTCAGGGTCCACCGCCTGGCACAGTCCCGCAATTGCTCCCTTGTTGATCTTCTGTGGCTCACGGGAGAAATTGGCTACCACAACCGGCACTTCACCTGCACTTGTTTCCACCAGTGTCCTCCCCACCATCACTCTGGCCTTCGTCTTGCACCGAACATCAGGCTCCACTCCCTATACAGCTGTCAAAAGAACCACTCGCCTTACACTGGAGCAACAGTTCCGATTTTGGGTATATCACTGTAGTGTGGAGTGCCCTCACCTCATTGCCAGAACTGGTACTTTTCACTGTCGTGACGGAAACTGACTTTCCTTAAACCTCCAGCTTCATGGAGAAGTCCAGCTCACATCCCATGGGTATAAGATAGTCCAGACCCAGAAGGGAAGGATCCTCCATGTCGGCCATGTAGACTGGTATAGTAGCCTCTTGCCCAGCCACTTCAGTCCGGATATCCAAGGGTCCCCTCAGTTCTGCGTGGTGCCTAGTTATGCCACACAGTTGTTCTCATGAATCAGATAGATACCGATGATGTAACACATCAGGCCTTACAAATGTCTGCTCTGAGGCCGAATCAATCACCAGGGAACACTTCTTTCCGTCTATCCTTCCGTCTATTCGCACACTGTCGATTGCCGTTCTCTTGCATTTTCTTGGTGGTGGGGCTACTAGGGAAAAGCTGGCTGGTGGTTGTCCCATCACACCAGCCTCCACTAGTTTTCTGCCTCTTTCTGGGCTTCTGCAACATTCTTCTTATCATCTTTTTTCTTCTTTGGACACTCAGAACTGAAATGTCCCACCCCACTACATGTCCAACATGCTTTTGTTACAATTGAAGATTTCCTTGCACTGCTCTGGTCTTGCTCCTTCTTCCATTTGTAACAATCCTCCTTTTTGTGTTCTGGCTTCCTGGAGAACCAGCAGCCTTCTCTGGTCTTCTCCTGTTCCTTCTTCCACTTGCAGCAGTCCTCTTGTCTGTGTCCTGGCTTTTCATAAAACCAGCAACTTCCCTAAAATTTTTCCGTTTCACATACCTGCCTCTTTCTTGCCTTCAATCCTGCACTACAACCTGCCTGAACGGTGGATGTACTGGACCTAGTGTAAGACTCAAATTCTAGAGCCCTGGCTAGTACTTCTTGCATGCTTCTTGGTTGTGCCTGCTCCACTTGCACTTTCAACTCTGCAATATGAAGGGCATCGATGAACTGGTCCATCAGTAGAATAGCCAACAGGTTAGGTGCTGCTCCAGAGTATACCTTATCTGCCTTACTCTCCAGGTCATGAGCAAGCTGCTGTAGGGATTCTCCTCAGGCCCATACACTGCTCCAGAATCTTGCTCTGTATACCTCAGTCTGGTACATGGTTCCATATCTGTGCTCCAGCACTTCTACTAGAGACTGATAACTGTTCCTCTCCATCACTGACATCTGGCGCAGAATTTCCATTAGGGCACTTTTAAGGCTAATAGCAAGCAGCACAGCCCTCTGCCTATCATTCCAACCATTCGGATCCACAAGTAACTCAGACTGTACACGGTAAGCTTCCCAAGATATTCTACCATCAAATTCCTGAGGTTTCTTTCTAACTGGACCTCCATTATAACCATGCACTTCACTGGTTTGGGGCCTAAAAACTGGGGCCTCATAATTAAGGCCAGGACTTAAAACTTCTGCGTTCTGATTATTCAGCCTTGTAATGCTAGCTTTAGATGCCTGGGATCCATCAAGATTCACCATACACTGTCCATTCCTTTCATATGCTTCCTGTACACTAACCTAAGGCTCAGCAGTGCAATATTTCTCCACACCCTCAATTTTCTCACTAATTATGCGCACATGGTCAACTACATGCTTCAACTGGTTATCTACATGCTGTCTGCACTCCATCACTATTCCCTCACTAATCTTCAGCTGGTTGTCCACATGCTGTTTGCACTCTCTATTTCCTCATTAATTGACTTCCACTGGTCGTCTACATGCTCTTTGCACTCGGTTACATTATTGCTTACCTCATACTTCTGCTGCCACAGCTCAGCGTATACCTCCTTCTTCAGTTGTTCCTATTCTTCCTTCATTTCCCCCATGAAAGCATCTAGCTGTCCTTGCTCCCTCAGTTGTAATTCCCTCTGTTGCTCTTGAAATGCCTCTTGAAGCTGTTCTCTCTGTGCACACAATTGTTATTTGATTTCTTAATTTTGTGCTTGTAGTTGCTCCTTGAGTTCTTTCTGTACTTCATTCTGTGCCTGTAATTGTTTCTTGAGTTCATTTTGTCCTTCATTCTGTGCTTGCAGTTGGACACTTTGTGCTTGCAAATGTTCTTTTTGTTCTTCATGTTGTGCCTCTAGTTGTTCAGTTTGTGCCTTCAGTTGTACACCTTGTGTCTGTAATTGTTTTTTGAGTTCATTTCTGAGCCTGTGATAGCTTCACAATAATTTGTTGCCAGGAAGATTTCCTCCTCCTGCCTAGCTCGAGACCTTGTCTGCACACCTTGTGCTTCCATGTCAAAAGAAACCCACTGCAGCACTTTCTAGAAATCCACACTCCTGACACCAGTGTTACGTCGCTACCCCGCACTGCCACAGGCTCCAACAGCAGTAGTACAGTATAGGAAGGACGTTCCTCAGTGAGTTGTTCCCTTTATGGTCAGCCTTTCGGTGTACAACACACTAGATCAACTGAGGCGAAAATAAACACTGGCTCCTTAAAGTTCACTGTCTTTATTTTCGAAGTAATTCCACTTAATGCTTTCCAACTTCATTGTTCTCACAAGCACTGGTGCTATACAAAATTAACTAACTGCTATTACACTTAATACTTGACAACACTTCACTGTTATTACACTTAATGCTTGTCAACACTTCACTGTTATTACACTTAATTCTTGACGACACTTCACTGTTATTATACAAGTACCGAAAATATAGGCTACACACTGACACTGCACCACACTCAAAATGAACTGAAAATCAACTGAACTTGAACTAATCTCTTCTCCAACCTTATATAACCTTCCTTGCTTCTCCAAAATTCTAGAACGTCCTGGTCTTGTACCTGCCCCTAGCATCAACAGTTACCAATTCGGAGACAACCAAAACATGCAAGCAGGGCTCCCACTTTACCGTTGCCATATTTCCCTAGACAGCTGCTTAGATTTCCCTAGATTTGGTCAAAATTCCCCAAATAATTTTCACCAGATTTTTCATTGCATAATGCTAGAAAAGGTTTATCAAAATGCACAGTTGCAATAGAAATGTTTTCTTCAAAAACTGAGGCACTAGAACATATTTATTTCTTAAAAAAAAAAAAATGCAAAAATGATAAGACACTAAGCTCACCACGTGATACACACACACACACACACACACACACACACACACACACACACACACACACACACACACACACACACACACACACACACACACACACACACACGTTATAAAACACTGACCATGAGGCCCAGCTGTTCAGCTGGGGGCTCTCAGTGCAAGTGAGCCGATGGGCAACCTTTGACAACAGAACCATCGCGACTCCTACGTTTTCATTGGCTGAAATTTCAAATCGGGGAATGGGGTTCTGTCAGACAGTACCTTCTACGTGGGCGCTGGACGGTTGACTGGTTAAGCGAGATATTTGAGATGTTAATATTTGAGTGTAGTATTTTACACTTGCGCCAGTGCGGTTTAAGTGCATATGGACTTATTCCCTATATAATCCCTGATGTTTAAAATAAATCCCTGAAATTCCCTAAATTTTTCGAAATCCCCAGATTATTCCCAAAGTTCCTCAAAAGTTCCAAATCTAGGGATAATTCCTTATAAGTGGGAGCACTGCACGCAAGTTTTCTTACAGTACATAACACTATAAATTACTTACCTTAGAAACTTAATTTCAATTACATAATTTAACAAACAATAACGTAAATAAAACATTATTGAGAAAGAGCATAAAAAAGTAATGCATAACTTACAAAACAACTACGTTCACAAACAGTAGGCAAACTGGCAACCCTGACTCGTACCGAAACCTACGGTACGAGAAATGTCGAGAAACATCTCGGCACCTAACTGGCAAATCTCGCTTACTGTACACCTAACACTTGAACATTGTACACGACCACATCTCACACACTTTTGCACCACACATTGTCATACCTTATACTGATAACCACACATTGCAAAACCATACACTGCCATAACTCGTATAGCAACACCACGCACTGCCACATCACACAATACCGCACAGCACATTACAATACCAGACACAGCCACAATACGCGCTTCACACTGCAGCACCTCACATACCATACTACACACATACAACCTAAACACTGCCACACGACACGCTACATCACATTTTGCCACACATTGCATTGCCATACCCCACACCGCCACTTCTCACACTGTCATACCCAACACTGCCTCTCAGCACACTGCCATACCCCACACTGCCACTCAGCACACTGCCATACCCCCATATTGCCATGCCCCACACTGCCGTATCCCACACTGCCATATCCCAAACTGCCACACCCCACACACTGCCATTCCAAGGACTGCCACTGCACACACTGGGATTCCACACACTGCCATACCCCACACTGCCAGTCCCCACACTGCCACTCCACACACTGCCATACCCCACACTGCCAGTCCCCACACTGCCACTCCACACACTCCCATACCCCACACTGCCAGTCCCCACACTGCCACTCCACACACTGCCACTCCACACAGTCCCATACCCCTCACTGCCAGTCCACACACTGCCATTCCACACACTGCCATTCCACACACTGCCATACTCCATAATGCTAGTCCACACAGTGCAATTCCACACACTGCCATATCCAACACTGCCAGTCCACACACTGCCATTCCACACACAGCCATACCCCACACTGCAAGTCCACACATTGCCACTCCACACACAGCCATACCCAACACTGCCATTCCAAACTGCCACTCCACACACTGTCATTCCACACACTGCCATACCCAACACTGCCACTCCACACACAACCATACCCTACAGTGCCACACCCTACACTGCCACTCCACACACTGCCATACCCCCCAAAAAATGGCGTCGAATAACATAGCCTCGGAGTCCCCAGGGGGAGGACCATAAATGCCTTCACCTTCAGCCCTTCTTCCGGTGACAACTCAAGGTGCCTGGAACCACTGTCTGACTCTCTTCTTCTTCATTTCTGCAACATTCGTGGCCTTTCCTCTAACTTTCGCTCTGTTGAGCACCACCTCTCCTTCTCTAAACCTCACTTTCTTTTCCTAACTGAGACTCAGCTGTCTGAGGCAACTGACAGCAAACCCTTTTCTGTATCCTCCTACTTTCTCTGTACTCATTTCAAAGCCAAAGGTGGCTGTTGTGTATATATACACAACAACTTATTTTGCTCTCGTGTTCCTGAACTTGATTCTTCTGAATTCTCTACACTCAGGCTTCGGCTTTCCTGTCATTCGCTGACTAAATATATCTGTGCTGTTTACTTATCTCCTAATTCTACTGACTATCAAAAATTCTTTGACTATCTTACTTCTACGATGGAACACATTCTATCCATTTCTCATTTCTCTGAAATCTCCGTTCTTGGAGATTTCAATGTTCACCACCACCTTTGGCTCTCCTCTCCTTTCACTGATCCATCTGGTGAACAAGCCTACACCTTTTCTATCCTTAATGACCTAGAGCAGCTTGTACAGCACCCTACCCGTAACCCTGACTGCCTTGGAGAGAGCTCCAACATACTTGATCTCTTCCTTACAACTGATCCTTCTGCTTACACTGTTAATCTTTTCTCTCCGTTGGGCTCCTCCGATCACAACCTTATCACCTTAACATGTCCTATCGTGCTGGTACGGCCTGCGGACCCTCCAAAAAAACGTCATCTCTGGCACTTTGGAGCTGCGGATTGGGAGGCCCTCGGGCAGTACTTCTTTGATTTTCCGTGGAATGATTATTGCTTCCATGGCTGTGAGCCATCTGGGTGTGCCTTGCGCATTACGGAGGTTATTCTCTCGGGCATGGAAGCATACATTCCTTTCTCATATCCTTTGACTAATGCACGAAAGCCTTGGTTTAATCACGCTTGTTCTAATGCTGTCCGGAACAAGGAGAGGGCCTATAAAAGGTACCGGAGCCAACCCACCCCTGAATCACATCTTTTATACATTTCTGCCCGGAATCATGCTAAGTCTGTTCTTCGCTCTGCTAAAAATAATTTCATCCGTACAAAATGCTCTCAACTCTCTAACTAAAACTCTTCCTGCTCCTTCTGGCACCTTGCCAAAAACCTTTCTAACAACTTTACCTTATCATCCTTCCCTCCTCTTTTCTACTCTGATGGCTCTGTAGCTATTTCTTCTACTGATAAAGCAGATCTCTTCGCTCAGACTTTCTCCTCCAATTCCACCTTAGACAATTCCGGTGCTGTTCCTCCATCACTTCCCCCTTCTGACTTCCTCATGGCTAACGTTAAAATTTCTTCAGCTGATGTATTTTCTGCCATTGCTGGCCTCAGTACTAATAAGGCATATGGGCCTGATGGAGTCCCTCCTGTTGTTGTCAAGAACTGTGCTTCTGTGCTTACACCCTGCCTAGGCAAACTCTTTTGCCTTTGTCTGTCAACTTGTACCTTTCCTTCTTGCTGGAAGTTTGCTCTCATTCAGCCAGTCCCAAAGAAGGGTGACCATTCCCAACCCTCTAACTATCGTCCAATTGCTTTAACATCCTGTATCTCAAAAGTTTTTGAGTCTATTCTTAATAGAAAAATTTTAAAGCATCTTTCCTATCACAATCTTCTTTCTGATCGTCAGTATGGGTTCCGTCAGGGACGCTCCACAGGCGATCTTCTCACCTACCTTTCAGACTCCTGGTCATCCTCCTTTCGGGACTTTGGCGAAAGCTTTGCCATTGCACTTCACATCTCAAAGGCTTTCGATCGAGTCTGGCATAAATCTTTAATTTCCAAACTGCCCTCTTACGGTTTCTATCCTTCTATCTGTGCCTTCATCTCTAGCTTCTTTTCTGGTCGTTCTATAGCCGCTGTTGTAGACGGCTATCGTTCTTCTCCTAGATCTATTAACAGTGGTGTTCCTCAGGGCTCTGTCCTATCACCAACTCTCTTCCTTTTATTCATCAATGACCTTCTAAGCTGTTCATCTATCCCTATCCACTCATACGCTGATGACTCCACCCTTCACCTTTCCATTCGATTCCCACAGCATCCATCTCAGCAGTTACTTCAACAGGCAAGGGATGAGGCTATGGCACACCTAATGTCTGACTTAGCTCGTATCTCTGACTTGGGTAAAAATAATCAGGTTGTTTTTAATGCATCAAAGACTCAGTTTTTGCACCTATCAACCCGACAAAATCTTCCACAGGTATACCCACTTATGTTTAATAATACACAACTTAATCCTGCATCATCGTTGAACATGCTTGGGGTTTCATTTGCTCGGGACTTGTCTTGGAAAGATCATATTACATCTCTTGTAAAATCTGCTTGCAAGAGATTGGGTGTGCTAAGCCGACTCTGTTCCTTCTTTGCCCCTGCACAATTGTTGACTCTATACAGGGGTTTTATCCGCCCCTGTGTGGAGTACAACTCTCATGTGTAGGGAGGCTCCCCACATACAGCTCTTCTCAATAGGGTGGAGTCAAAGGCTTTTCGTCTCATTAACTCTCCCCCTCTTACTGACTCCCTTCAACCTCTGTCTCTTTGCCGCAATGTTGCATTTTTACCTCATTTCTATCGCTACGTCAATGGTCACTGTTCCTCTGAACTGTCTGCATGCATTCCTCCACTTCTATGAGGGGTGCGTAGCACCCGTCTAGCAGCAAACTCTCACCCCTTTTCTGTCCAACTCTCTAATGCAAGAGTTAACCATTACTCCCAGTCCTTCATTTATGCAACAAATCAACTCTGGAACTGTCTCCCTCTGTCTGTATTTCCTGCTTCCTATGATCTCCAGTCTTTGAAACGCAGTGTGTCAAGGCATCTCGAAATGAATGGATCTTGAATTTGGCTCTCTCTTGTATTTTGTTTTTCTCTTGGAAGGATCAGTTTTGCGGGCTCATTGCCTTTGGTTCCTTCTTCCCCACATAAAAAAAAAAAAAAAAAGAAACTATCATACCCCCCACACTGTCGTACAACAAACTGCCATACGTGACAGTGACATACCCGACGCTGCCATGCCTGACAATGCCACCCCACACAATGCCACTCCACACACTGCCATACCCTACACTGCCATAACCCACACTGCCATACCCCCACACTGCTACTCCACACACTACCATATCCCACACAGCTATAACCCACACTGCCATACCCTACACATCCACTCCACACACTGCCAATCCCACACTGCCATAACCCACAGTGCCATACCCCTACACTGCCACTCCACACACTGCTATATCTCACAATTCTACTCCACACACTTCAATATTCCACACTGCCGCTCCACACACTGCCATACCTCACACAACAATTCCACACACTGCGACTCCACAGACCACCATTCCACACACTACCATACTCCAGACTGCAATTGCACACACTGCCATACCCCACACTGCCACGCCATAAACTGCCATACTCCATACTGCCATTCCATACACTGCCATACCCCACACTGCCACTCCAAACACTGTCATACTCCGTAGTGCCATTCCATACACTGCTATACCCCACACAGCCACTCCATACACTGCCATACCCCACACTGCCACTCCTTACACTCCATACCCCACACTGCCACTCCACTAACTGCCCTACCCAACGCCGCCACTCCATACACTGCCACACCCCATACTGCCATTCCACACACTGCTCTACCCCACACTCCCATTTCCCACAGTGACACTCCACACACTGCCAATCCAACGCTGCCATTCCACTCACTGTCATACCCCACATTGCCATTCAACACTGCCACTCCACACACTACCATACCCTACACTGCCACTCCACTCGCTGTCATACTCCACACTGCCATACCCCACACATTGCTATACGTGACACTGCCATGACAGACGCTGCCATGTCCGGCAATGCCACTGCACACACTGCCATACCCCACAGTACCACTCCACACACTGCCATACCCCACACTGCCACTCCACAGACTGCCGCTCCACTCACTGCCATACCCCACACAGCCACTCCACTCACCGCCATACCCCACACAGCCACTCCACTCACTGCCATATCCCACACAGCCACTCTACACACAGCCATACCTCACACTGCCACTCCACACACGTCAATACCTCACACTGCCACTCCTCACACTACCATACCCAACATTGCAATTCCAAACACTGCAATTCCACAGACCGCCATTCCACACACTACCATACCCCACACTGCAACTCCACACACTGCCATACCCCACACTGCCACTCCATACACTGCCGTTCCTCACACTGCCATACCCTACACTGCCACTCCATACACTGCCACACGCCATACTGCCATTCCACACACTGCTATACCCCACACTCCTATTCCCCACAGTGACACTCCACACACTGCCATTCCAACCCGGCCATTCCACTCACTGTCATACCGTACATTGCCACTCAACACTCTGCCAATCCACACACTACCATTCCACACACTGCCACTCCACACACTGCCATTCCACACACTATCATACCCCAGACTGCAACTCTACACGCTGCAATACCCCACACTGCCGTTCCTCACACTACCATACCCCACACTGCCACTCCATACACTGCCATACCCCACACTGCACTCCAAAAACTTCCATACCCCATACTGCCATTCCACACACTGCTATACCCCACACTCCCATTCCCCACAGTGACACTCCACACACTGCCATTCCAACCCTGCCATTCCACTCACTGTCATACCTCACATTGCCACTCAACACTCTGCCACTCCACACACTACCATTCCACACACTGCCACTCCACACACTGCCATTCCACACACTGCAATTCCATACACTGCCACTCCACACACTGCGACTCCAAACATTGCCATCACCACACTGCCATTCCACACAATGCCATACCCCACACTTCCACTCCACACACTGCCACTCCACACACTGCCATTCAACACACTGCCACTCCACACACTGTCATTTCACACTGTCAATCAGTACACTGCCATATCCCACACTGCCACTCCACATGCTGCCACTTCACACACTGCCATTCCACACACTGCCATTCCACACTGCAGTTCCACACACTGCCATTCCACACACTGTAACTCCATTCCACACACTGTAACTCCATTCGACACACTAACTCCACACACTGGCACTCCACACACTGGCACTCCACACACCGGCACTCCACACACCACCACTCCACACACTGCCACTTCACACACTGCCATTGCACACACTGCCATTGCACACACTGCCTTACGACACACTGTCATTCCACACACTGCCATTTCACGCACTGCCATTCCACACACTGCCACTCCACACTCTGCCACTCCACACTCTGCCATTCCACACACTGCCATTCCACACATTGCCATTTCACGCACTACCATTCCACACACTGCGACTCCACACACTGCCACTCCACACTCAGCCATTCCACACACTGCCATTCCGCACAATGATACTCCACACACTGCCATTCCACACACTGCCACTCCACACTCTGCCATTCCAAACACTGCCATTCAACACTGCCACTCCACACTCTGCCATTCCAAACACTGCCATTCCACACACTGCCTAGCCGCACACCCTCATTCCACACACTGCTATTCGGCACAATGACACTCCACACACTGCCATTCCACACACTGCCATTCCACACCCTACCATTCCACACCCTACCATTCCACACACTGCCATTCCACACGCTGCCATTCTACACACTACCATTCCACACACTGCCATCCCACACTGCCACTCCACACACTATCATTCCACATACTGCCATTCCAGACACTGCCATACCTCACACTGTCACTCCACACACTGCCATTCTACACACTGCCATTCTACACACTGCCATTCCTCACAATGCCACTCCACACACTGCCACTCCACACTCAGCCATTCCACACACTGCCATTCCGCACAATGATACTCCACACACTGCCATTCCACACACTGTCACTCCACACTCTGCCATTCCAAACACTGCCATTCCACACTGCCACTCCACACTCTGCCATTCCAAACACTGCCATTCCACACACTGCCTAGCCGCACACTGTCATTCCACACACTGCTATTCGGCACAATGACACTCCACACACTGCCATTCCACACACTGCCATTCCACACCCTACCATTCCACGCACTGCCATTCCACACGCTGCCATTCTACACATTGCCACTCCACACACTACCATTGCACACACTGCCACTCCAGTCACTGCCATACCTCACACTGCCACTCCACACACTGCCATTCCACACACCGCCACTCCGCACACGACCATTCCACACACTGGCACTCCACACAGTGCCATTCCACGCACTGTCACTTCACACACTGTCATTCCACACACTGCCACTCCACATTCTGCCATTCCACACCCTGCCTAGCCGCACACTGTCATTCCACACACTGCCATTCCGCACAATGACACTCCACACACTGCCATTCCGCACAGTGACACCCCACACACTGTCATTTCACACACTGCCACTCCACACACTGCCATTTCACACACTGCCATTCCACACACTGCCATTCCGCACAATGACACCCTACACACTGTCATTCCACACACTGCCACTCCACACACTGCCATTTCACACACTGCCATTCCACACACTGCCATTCCACACACTGCCATTCCGCACGCTGCCATTCCACACACTGTCACTCCACACACGGCCATTCCACACAATGCCACTCCACCTTCCATTCCACATACTGTCATACCCAGCACTGCCGCTCCACACACTGTCACTCCACACACGGCCATTCCACACACTGCCACTCCACCTACTGCCACTCCACACACTGCCATTCCACACACTGTCAGTCCACACACTGCCATTCCACACATATTGCTATTGCGCACACTGCCACTCCACACATTGCCACTCCACACACTGCCACTCCACACACTGTCACTGCACCCACTGCCATTCCACACACATTGGTGTTGTGCATACTGCCACTCCACACATTGTCACTCAACACACTGCCACTCCACACACTGCCATACCCCCATTGCCATACCCTACACTGCCTTTCCACACACTGCTATTCCACACACTACCATTCCACACACTGCAGTTTCACACACTGCCATGCCATACTTTGCCATTCCACACACTGCCACTCCGCACACTGACACACCACACTCTGGCATACCTGACACTGCCATTCCACACACTGCCCTACCCCACACTGCCACTCCACACAGTGCCATACCCTGCACTGCCATTCCACATACCGCCATACCCCACACTACCATTCCACACACTGCTATACCCCACACTGCCACTCCACACACGTCAATACTCCACATTGCCACTCTACACACGTCAATACCCCACACTGCAACTCCACAGACCGCCATTCCACACACTACCATATCCCAGGCTGCAATTCCGCACATTGCCATACCCCA
Organism: Coenobita brevimanus; assembly: GCF_032717465.1. NCBI lineage: Eukaryota > Metazoa > Arthropoda > Malacostraca > Decapoda > Coenobitidae > Coenobita > Coenobita brevimanus. Next base: position 12,827,944 of record NC_136992.1, on the reverse strand, counting down.
CACTGCCACTCCATACACTGCCATACCCCACATTGCCGTTTCTCACACTGTCATACCCCAAACTGCCACTCCATAAACTTCCATACTCCATACTGCCATTCCACACACTGCTATACCCCACACTGCCACTCCACACACTGCCATACCCTGCACTGCCATTCCACATACCGCCATACCCCACACTACCTTTGCACACACGCTACCATACCCCACTGTGGCACGCCACACACTGCCATACCCCGCACTGCCATTGCACATACCGCCATACCCCATACTGCCATTCCACACACTGTTATACCCCACATTGCCATACCCTACACTGCTACTCCTCACACACTGTCATTCCACACATTGCCATTCCGAACACTGTCATACCCCATATTGCCATTCCACACACAGGCGCTCTGCATACTCCCATTCCACACACTGCTATTCCACACTGCCGCTCCACATTGGCACTCCACACACTGCCATTCCACACATTGCCATACCTCACACTGCCATACCCCACACTGCCATTCCACACACTGCCACTCCACACACGGCCATTCCACACACTGCTATACCCCACACTGCCATACCCCACACTGCCATACCCCACACTGCCACTGCACATACACTACAATTCCACACACTGCCATTCCACACACTGCCATTCCACACACTGCCATTCCACACACATTGTCATACCACACACTGCAGTTCCTCACGATGCCATTCCACACGATGCTATTCCACACACTGCCACTCCACACACTAACATTCCACTCACTGCCGTTCCACACACTGCCATTCCACTCACTGCTATACCCCACACTGCGATACCCCACAGTGCCACTCCACACACACTGCCATTCCACACACCGCCATTCCACACACTGGCAATCCACACATTCCCACACCACACACTGTCATTTCACACACTGCAGTTCCACACGATGCCATTCCACACACTGCCACTTCACACACTTATTCCACACACTGCCACTCCTCACAGTGCCACCCCACACAATAGCACTCCAATTTCTGCCACTCCATATAATGCCAGCCCACACTCTGCCACTCCACACACTGCCATTCCACACACTGTCATTCCACATTCTGCCATTCCACACGATGCCATTCCACACACTGACACTCCACACACTGCTATTCCACACAATGACACTCCACACGCTGCCATTCTATACACTGCCACTCCACATACTCCCATTCTACACACTACGATTCCACTCACTGCTATTCCATACATTGCCACTGCATACTCTGCCACTCCACACACTGCCATGCCACACACACTGCTATTGCGCACATTGCAACTGCACACATTGCAACTGCACACATTGCCATTCCACACATTGCCATTCCACACTGTGCCGTACCGCACGCTGCCACTCAGCACACTCTCACTCCACACTCAGCCATTCCACACACTGCCATACCACACACTGCCATTTCACACACTGCCACTCCACTCATTGCCACTGTACACACTGCCATTCCACACACTGCTATTCTACACACTGCTACTCCACACACTGCCACTTCATACATTGCCACTCCACACACTGCCATTCCACACACTTCTATTCCACACACTGCCATTCCACACACTTCTATTCCACACACTGCAATTCCACTCACTGTTATTGCACCCACTGCCATTCCACACACTGCCACTCTACTCAGTGGCACGACATTTTGTCAAATCCGAATCAGGATTATTTTGATGATGATGATGATGATGATGATGATGATGATTTACTTGTAGTCGTATAATTTAAAAGTGATCGGAGTTGGAGGCAAATCCGTAAAGTAATGTCTGTCAATGTAATACAGCTGTGAGGATAGAAGTGCATCCCAATTAGAAAGTGAAATTATAAACACGATTCAGATACTTGTTATTTTGTCATATGCTCCTTACACCTTCATATGCACCTTTTGTTCTTAACCTGGGGGCCATGGCAAGATTTTAGGAGGCCACAATTCGCTGTTGTAAATGGCAAAAGTTTTAAAAAGTGTGGAGATCCTGAAACATTATAATCAGTGACTATTTTTGCTTCGAATTACCACAGGAGTATTTATATAGATATATTTTTTCTACGATGCTGTTACCAAGTAATTAATCATAAATCTAGTATATTTATTTTTTAATATACTCCTTTTTTAGTGTTCAGTCATAACGGATTAGATTAGGTTATGGAAAAAATGCAGTCGCTGTTTGTGTGAAACGCGATGGAATAAGTCGCTGAACAAGCGTGTCCCGAACATACATCTGTGTCACTACTTTGCAAGTGGTGATCTAAGCATAGGTATAGGAGATAGGGAAAGTTTTACAACTTACCCACAATAGTTTTGGCCCATTAAAAAAAAAAAAAAAATAGATTCTGGTGTCATTCAGTCGATTGTAATATTTTGCTTCGTTGATATAGAAACGTAATTTTTATTATATGGCACTATCTTCCCTGACGATCTCAATAAGCTAGAAAAGGGAAACGAGTGAAATGCGATCAGGAATTTGACAACCAAACTTCACCTGTCCTAACCTAGACCTGCGTAATTCAACCCTAATCACGACTAAATGTAGAGAATACCATTTTGAGGCAGCACCATCGGGCGCCATGGTCGCGGTCTGGCGATGTAAACACGCGCCTGTCTTGGAAAAAAAAAAAAAAAAAAAAAAAACTGAAGGGGGCCATGAAGCTTGTGAGAGTTCTTCAAGGGGAGAACGGGGTGAAAAATATTACGAAACTCTGGCACACAACAGCAACTCTCCTCCTTTCCTCCTCCACCACAGCCAGCATCAGTTGTACGGAGTGGGGATTCGTTGAGAAGGACCTGGACTACCTGCACTGCACCTCCTTGACAAAGATCCCTCACTGCAAGCCTGGATGTGTGCCAGTCCTCACGAGGGATGAAATGGTTTGTAGTCTCTCTCTCTCTCTCTCTCTCTCTCTGGCCTTAAATAACAGGACCAAACAGCCTAACCTCGGGTCCCAACACGTCTTGTGGGGCTGTAAAGTATGATGATAGTGATGATGATAATAATGATAATGAAGACGATTATAATGATGATGAAGATTATAATGATGATGATGATGATGATGATGATGATTTACCTTTTCCCCTCCGCAGCTCAAGTACAAGTGCAAACCATCGTATATTGGTGGTGATGAGTCACAGTGCCGCACCGTCCCCATTCTCACGCACGTCACTGCCTTCTGCGCACCCTCGTAAGATGACTCCAAAACTCCACTGAGATTCGACCAAGATGCAGCCAAGATTCGACCAAGATTCAGCCAAGATTTGACTAAGATTCAGCCAAGATTTGACTAAGATTCAGCCCAGACTTGACCATGATTCAGCCAAGATTTCTCTAAGATTCAACCAAGATTCCAGTGAAATTCGACCAAGATTCGACCAACATTTAATTAAGTTTCAGCCAAGATTCCACTAAGATTTGACCAAGATTGAACCAAGATTCAGCCAAGATTCCACTTACTGATGACTGCTCATGTCTCCTATCTGCTCATGTCTCCTGTCTATCTCTTGATGTAGCCTGTCTGCCTGTTGATGTCTCCTGTCTCTTGATGTCTCCAGTCTGTGTGTTAATGCATTCTGTATATTGATGACTTATCTGTTAATGTCTCCTGTTGATGTCTCCTGTCCCTTGATCTATCTGTTTGTTGATGCCTTCTATCTGGTTGGCTATGTCTTCTGTCTGTTGATGTCTCCACTTGATGTTTCGGGTCCCTTTTTATCTCGTGCTCATTGATGTCACCTTTCTCTTGACATCTCCTGTTTTTAGTTCTGTTTGCTGATGTCTCCTGTCTGCTGATGTTTCCTTTGTTGATGTTTCCTCTCCATTGATGTCCCCTATCTGTTGATTTCTGCGTGATGGTCGTTTGTTGATATCCCCTGCAATGCCCTGTTTGGCTGCTGCTTTTCCCTGTGCGTTGATTTATGTTTGTTGATGTCACCTCTATCATCTGACGTCCCGTGTCTGTTGATGCCTCGTTGTTGACGCCTCCTCCCTGTTGATATCCCCTGACAATTAATGTTTGTCTGCTGACGTTCACAGTCTGTTGATGTGTGTTTCTTGATGTCACCTCTTTGTTGATGTCTGTCTGTTGATGTCCTCAGTCTGTTGATGTCTTCTTGTTAATTTCTCCTGTTTAACGATGTCCCCTGCCTGTTGATATATCTGTTGATGCCCCCTCTCTGTTGATGTCTGTCTGTTGATTTTAGAGCATTGATGTCCCCTGGCTGTTGATGTCCCTTGCCTGTTGAAATATCCTGTTTGTTGATGTCTGACTGTTGATGTTGGAGTATTGATGTCCCCTGGCTGTTGTTGTCTGTCTGCTGATGTTAGAGTATTGATGTCTCCTGGCTGTTGATGTCCCCTGCCTGTTGAAATTTCCTGTTTGTTGATGTCTGACTGTTGATGTTGGAGTATTGATGTCCCCTGGCTGTTGTTGTCTGTCTGCTGATGTTAGAGTATTGATGTCTCCTGGCTGTTGATGTCCCCTGCCTGTTGAAATTTCCTGTTTGTTGATGTCTGAGTGTTGATGTTGGAGTACTGATGTCCCCTGACTGCTGTTGTCTGTCTGTTGATGTCAAAGTATTGATGTCTCCTGGCTGTTGATGTCCCCTGCCTGTTGAAGTTTCCTGTCTGTTGATGTCTGTCTGTTGATGTCTGTTGATGCCTCACTGTATTCTGATGTCTCTAGTACTGTGTCCTGTAATGATGTCTTGTAATCCTTCTACTCACAGCCAATCATATGTGGAAGTTTTAGTGCTGAGAAAACTTTACGACTTTTGCCTTGTCTCATGTATTTCAATCTACTATATCCAAGGGAATGTTGTTATAGCATACAGGAGGGTCCACAAATTGCACCCCCCTTTGTCACTCAGCTGGCGTATTTTGTGTTTTGCGGGGACGGCTTACTGTCTTATACCTATGACCAGTGATTTTTTATAATGTAGACAACAACACTAAAAGCACAGTCCCTAAATGCTGAATCGAATGAACGAATCTGCGATTTTTTCCCCTGATAAGTGAGATAGTTTTTTCTGCTGATGCTTAATGGTGCTTATGAGGTGTTTTTGAGATAATAGTTATGTTATTCTTCTGATGATTTTTTTTTAACTGATTTTTTTTTTACGTTGTTTTTCCTATAGTTGTTTGATAATGGAGCAGGCTTTTTTTTTTTTTTTTTTTTTTTGCCAATAATTGAGCCGAGTGTTTTGTGTGTACTTTGATGTGTTTTTTTCTGTTGAAGTTTGATACTCGAGCTGGATTTCAAAAGTGCATTGATTTTTTTTTTTTTTTTTCTGATGACGGTTGTTGCTCAAGCTTCATTTTTCCTGATGAAGTTTAGTACCTGATCTGGGTTTTGTATGGTGTGATTGATTTTTTTGAAAAGTTGTTTGATATCCAAACTGAATGTTATTTTTATTTCTTTTCTTGAATATCTGATGTTCAGTCCTGATGATTTTTGAAACTGAGATTTTAAGGTTTTCAAGATGATGCTTGCTATGCTTGTTTTTCTGATGTCTGAAAGATGGCATTTTTTTTTTTCATACGCTTTCTCTAAAGATGTTTGAGACCCAAGATTTTTATTACATTTGATGCCCAGGTTTTACCATTTTGCCAGAATAAAAAATAATAGTTGCTGGTAATAAAACTCTTCTATTACTCATATTAAAATTCATTTACCTTTTCGCTTCAGTGACGTCTGCTGTGTTTATTTCAGTCTTGCTACTGTTGAACGATTTTTACACCCAACTTTTCCCCATAGACCTATTTTACCCATGGACCTGTTTCCCTTTTTGGACCAGTTTTGCCATAGACCTATTTTACCCAAGGACTTATTTCCCTTTTTGGACCAGTTTTGCCCCATAGACCTATTTTACCCATGGACTTATTTCCTCTTTGTGGACCAGTTTTCCAATAGACCTATTTTACCCATGGACCTGTTTCCTTTTTTGGACCAGTTTTGCCCCATAGACCTATTTTACCCATGGACTTATTTCCCCTTTGTGGACCAGTTTTCCAACAGACCTATTTTACCCATGGACCTGTTTCCTTTTTTGGACCAGTTTTGCCCCATGGCCTTATTTTATCCATGGACCTATTTCCCTTTTTGGACCAGTTTTCCCATAGACCTATTTTATCCATGGACCTATTTTACTCATGGACATATTTGCGCCAAGGACTTTTTTTTTTTTTTTTTAACAAAAGGTAAACAGAGGAAAGACAAACAAAGAAATAATCCATACATCAGATGACAGGTGTCCTCTGTTCACCAAAAGTCTGTAACAGTTGGACTTGAATTGCTGCGAGTTGAAGTTTGGAGGGGGGAACTATTCTGGAGAAGCGAATTCCAAAGAGATGCAGTTTGGGGAGTACAAGAATTCTGATAAGTTCTGCAATATGGTAGTTTGACAGTGCAGGCATGAGCACTACCAGGTGCCCATGTAGCACAGAGGAAGGTGTGGAGAGCTGGCACAATGGATACAACATCGTCTGAGCATTTGCCATAAAAGCATCTGTAAACTAATGCAAGGGAGGCAACATCCCTCCTTACTCGTAGGGGAGGAAGTTCATTTCTAATGGGCAAGTGCACTGAGTGGTCCTGCCATCTGGTGGGAGTCAGTGAACTTCTCCCAGATACATGATTTGCATGTGTGAGGGTTACAGCTACCAATATTTGATGTTATTTTACCCAGAGCCAGCTAAAACTGAGTGTTGTTATGTTGAACATCAGGTTTTCACCAACAAAACTAAGGGTTCTACAATATTCATGGCCTTATAAAGAAGATGGGTTGGGGAAAAAAGTAGTATTCAAACGTATGTTCAACTCCTTTCTATAAGGTGATCTCTAGGGAAGTATTAATGAAGATTTATGTGGAAATATTGTCTTCATGCATGCATAAAGATGGTGAATAATTCGAATAAGGGTAATAGGATTTCCATTTCTTAAAATCAATGATGAAAGATATGGATAAATTCGCCATGCAACATTTCCATTCAGTGCTCGGCTCTGCCACACATATGATTGGAAACAAACACGAGACTGGTGAGGTGTGTCGGTGATGGGATGACTTGGTTGAGTGACATTGACAATAAGAACAGTTAGCAAAATGACGAACTTTGTTTGCACTGTGGCTGACTGCAAGTCAAATTCAACTTTCAGTGCAGCCCAGCACCATTCATGAAACAAGTGAAAAGATGGGCCAGGTTTCCATCAAAGGATACCAAACGTCGCAGGCTGTGGGAGACGCGAAGTAGAAGGGGCGCTGAGTGGAGAGCAACCAGGAAAACATGTCCTACATTGCTCCGGCAGCGAATTTTAAAATATGGCCAAATTTTAGCATGAAATCATTTCTCCATATATTTACCATGTTATAGTCTTACATCAATTATATGGGATCTTTATTGAATAGTATCGCATGCTATAAAGTATGCTTGCACCCAGTCGGCTTGCACGGGCCAGTTACACTTGGTTCACAGATTACACACACATTCAAAGCCACTACAACACTACAATTACACTTACAAGCACTTCTAACCCTACATACAATCTCTACCAGACAGCCTAAGCCACTTGGTAGAGATGCATTGGCTGTATCGTCCCCAGTTCACTAGAGATAGGCCGGTCCAGCAGTGGACACTCAAATGGCTGATGAGATGAGATGAGATGAGATATTGTATGTAGAAGTTAATTTCATGGAGAGGATTATTCCTGTTTTATGAGTTTTATTTTTTTCTTCTAATATCACATACACATCAACAGCATGATGTCAATGGCATTTAAAAAATTTGTGATCTGAGGAAACTTCATGAAAGCGCGTTGAAAAATTTATCTTTGAAACTCGCAAAACATGTTTCTGGGAGAAGTTCACAGACTCCCACCAGATGGCAGAACCACTCAGTGCACTGGCCCATTGCAGGGCTATTACACATTCTTACTGCTTTGTTCTGAATTTTGTCCAGTTATTTTAGTGTAACCTCTCCACATCCACTCCACAAGGGTGAGCAATATTATAGCTGAGAGTGCACAGGACTCTTGTAAATAATAGGTAACTGCTCATCAGTGATCAAGTTATGGATTCTGTATAATAATCCAAGTTTTTTTTTTTTTTTTTTTTTTGAAGCGGTTTTAGCAAATGGTCTAACATGAGAGGTCCAGCTTGTGGACCTATTTTCACCATGGATCTAGTTTTCACCATGAACCCATTTTTCCTGTGGAAATTTTTAACTCCATGCGCAAACTTCTTTTCTTAAAGCCCTATATCCCTGTGGCTCTATGTTTCTCCACAAACCTATTTCTTCCCCTGGGACCAATTTTCCTCCAGGGTCCTATATTCTTCCAGAGCCCATTTTTTCCACGTGGACCCATTTTCACTTTATGGGCCTGTTTTCCCTCCAATAACCAGTTTCCTCCTGGGACCTAATCTTACCCTGTACACACACCTATTTTCCCTCCATAAACTCCTTTTCCCTAAATGGACCTCTTTTCCTGTCATGAACCTATTTTTCCGAAGGATTTATTTTCCCCATGGACCTATTTTCTTCATGAACCTATTCTTCCAAGTGAACCAATTTCCTCCCCATGGGGCAACACCTCATACCCACATTGACCATATTCCTCCAATGAACCTCTCCTCCATGGACTGTTTTAGCCACTTGGATCTATGCATCCACTTGGACCAACTTCCTCTGTGGTCCTAATTTCTCACATGGACCTCTTCCCACAGGGGCATATTTACCTCACGAGCGTAATTCTCAATGGATCTATTTACCATAGCCTGCTCACCCACCCATCAACCCACACAACCCACTCTCAGAGTAATAAGCCTATCTCCTGCAGTGTCCTCTGGGAAGCCACACGTTCACCCATGCACCTAAAAAGTTTACCCACCCACAAAGCTCACCCAAAAACATCATTTACAAAAATCTCCACACTGCCTGGCCACCCCACCGACCCACCCACTCACCTTTCCACCCACCCATCCATCTTCCCACCAAGTTCCAAGAGAAGGATGACTAACAAATTTACCCGCTCACACACACACTGTGGTGCGGTTGATAGAGCACTCAACTCCCAATTCAAATGACCCTAGTTTGAGCTCAACTCAGACCGTGCTACTTGTGTGGGTGAGCTGAGCTCTCACCGGTCAAGTGTAGCTCAAGGCACACTGTGGTGGAAGACCCACAAGACTTCGAAACTCAGAGGGGTAAAGATTAGGCAGTCTATCCCACTGTGTCTGCACCTTATTTCAGCCTCAGTGAGGCTTGGTAGTGTGTCAGCACTCATCAGGAACAGCCAGGGTCAGCCTGTTGACCCCCTTAGGTAAAGATACTGGATTAAGGACGTGTATTTTCAGCCATTGGCAGCAATGTTGCTGTTGTTATTGTTTAGAGTCTTCCACCTGACATAGAGTGGAAGCGGGCCTATGGTGTGAGGCCGGCAGTGAAAGGCGGATGATCAGGGGTAGCTGGAGCTAGGTG
>NC_136992.1:12790927-12813427 GCF_032717465.1 Coenobita brevimanus | reverse complement strand
AGAAAAAAATATAAAAGAGGAGGAGAAGAAGAAGAAGAAGAAGAGGAGGAGGAAGGGGAAGAGGAAGAGGAGAAGGGTAGGAAAAGGAGGACGAGAACGAGGGCGAGAACGAGGAAGAGCATGAAGATAATGACAAGAACGAGGAGGAGGAAGAGGATAAAGACAAAATGAAGAGGAGGAACAGAAAGACAGAAAAAGAGGGACAATTAAATGAAAAGAGAAGGAATAGGTAGAATAAGGAGCATAGGAAAAAAAAAATATATATATATATAAGCGATTAGAAAGTAGGCAAAAACTCTGAAGACTGAAAATAAAAAAAAAAGAATGAGTGAAGGAAAGTCATCATCATTGACCCTTGTCCCACGAAATTGGAAAAAAATGAAAAATGAAAAAGGGGAAAACGTCTTCCTTTCCCTTCCCTTGTCTTTTGACTCTTAATAATAAAATTCTGGCTATCATCATTACATGCCCGAATTTCCCCCCAAAAAAATGTCTGTTCCCAGCCTTAGCTTGACAGAATAGTATCTTATATGTTAGTTTTACTTTCAGTCAATTGTTTTCAGGTCAGGAGAGCGCCATAGTAGGGATAGTCGGCACCAATATACTGTTTTTACACTAACTTGACCTAAAATTGCTATCTCTCCACCATGAATGCTCAGCTCCAATAAGAGATTTACACTAGAATATGATTTTTTTTCACAAAGAAGTGGTATGGGAAGGATATAGACCCATAGAGGAGTTTTAGTCACAAGGAGGTGGTAAGGAAAGGATGTATAACCATATTACTCGAACTGACTTTTCACGTCACTGAGTTAAGTGAAACAAGCTGCAAATGGACGACAATCTATGCCAAGTTAGTGTGAAAGAACTATAGTCAAGTCACCCCTCCAGCTTCCCTCTCCATGGACTCAGCTAAGGAGTGACTTCTCATGCGGAATAAAATCGTCTGACTCAGTATAGTGTACACGGCAGCACGGGAACACTGCACCTAACCTGACTGTGGCCTCTGATCTCTGACTTCTGACTCTGACCTTTAGATACGTACATAGTAGCTACGTCATTGGTCTCGCTAAAAAGATGTCTTTGCTTTGATGAAGTTAATTCATTCACTGATCCAATAATCCACTCGTTCCCCATCCCATCAGTTAAGCGCATTCTGTTACATATCCATCAGTACAGTGGATCCTTTATCTCCAATACATTAATCCATTTATCATCCCACTAATTTATCACCGACTTTTAAATCCTCCAGTTCACTAATCCTTTGATCACATCACTCTCAACCCGTCAGTCTGTAATTTCATTCACTGCTAGTCTGTTTATCTACCAAATCAAAATTCCGATCTGTCAGTCTCATTTACAGCAAATCCATCAGTCCACTTACAGTCCATCAACCAATCTATCTGTCTGTTCTTACACAGTCCACCAATCCATTCACTCCCAGTATATAACCAAAGTCGGTTTTAGTCTGCCGACCTTGCACTCTTAGAACAACTAATCCCTTTGCCACGGAAACATCTTTTTAAATTTCTACTAGCTACCGGGGTGACCATAAAAAAAATAATAAAATAGGAAGGATTTCTTGTACTGGAGAGATTATTGTACACTACATTTAACCCCTCGATTTTTGGAAAATCTCTTCCGTGTCAAATAATTGTAAGTTTGCATTAACAGAACACATAAGACACATCGTGGTGTAGCAGTAGGCTACACTTGTTTGATTCATTTGGCTGATATAAAGCTTACGAATGTCCTATGGCTGGCTTATTTTCATCTGATGGAACTGGGGCACTCTCAAAACTTGAATGTTAAGTCGTGTTACATGGGAGGACTGAGTCTTCTTAGTCACTACTCTGTTCATTTTAAGTTGGTATAAAATTGACATTTCTCCGTTTTGAATGCTGAGCTGCATTAAGACTAATGTAAACACTAGAATCCGATGCTAGTCATGGAGAAGTTCCATCGAGAGGATATGGAGCCGTAGCACTGTCTTCTGCTGCCACTGAGCTGCGTGAAATAAACCAAAAAGAAAGGAAATGTAAGTAAAGCTAAAGTGAATGAACTACTCGTATAAGTATAGTCATTGTCCAGTCTGACTGCAATTGGCCATCAGCTGATCTAAAGGAGGTGAGGGTTCCCTGTCAGGTAAAAATAAACCGACCATAGCAATGTTTGGATTCAACTAGCCATAAATATCACAGGAGTTAACAATGGCTCCGAGGGTGAGAGAAGCACCTCAGTGACGGAAGTTGTCCCATCTGTCTGTTCTATGGTTTCCCTGTTCCAGTCCATACTCTGCAACCCGCCACATTTCAGCTGTTCACCTCCCCTTCCCTGTCTACCTGTCTATCTGTTTGTCTGTCTGTCTGTTTCTCTGTATGTCAATCGGCCTGTTTATCTCTCCATTGGCTTTTATCTCTGCCATCCTCTGTTCCACTCTTTTAATTTAGTTTTTACTTCCTTCTTTCTTACATTTTTCCGCTTCCATTCTTGCCTCCTTTTCATTCCCTTCCTTCTCTTCACCCATCCTATCACACTCCTTTCCAACAACCCCACCCCCCGTGACAGGTGAGGGGGGGGGGGACAAGAGGGCAAATATTTGTAAGCGAAGGTAGGAACATGTGGTGGTGGTGCGGGAAGGGGTATTCCAAAACCTCATACCATATAGGAACATAAGAGGGTAATTCCAGAAATCCGATTGGTTTACAGTGAGCACCTCCTACCAAAGGTAGTGCTAAACAACAAGAATAGGACAAGGATACCAAACACGTAGGTCCCTCCGCCCAGCTCAAACAGGCATGAAAAAGTCATATTGAACATCATAAAGTGTTGAAAAACTAATGTGGATTATTTATAGAAATTACGAAAGGAAAACACACTGCCGTATTGTCACCGAGAAAAATAAAAATAAAATTGTAATTAAATCCTAAATAAAAACAAAATACTGGGACAACTCTTCTAAACCACCCCAGCCTGCTGTAGTTATGTCCCTGTCAGGTTTATACTTGAAAAGTTCTGTCTAGTCCTACCAAAGTTCCCTTCCCGGCCTTCACTTCCTACCAAGTTGTACAATAACCTCATCCTCAACCAACCAATCCAATCTGGACAATCCCACCCCCTCAGGATATCATTCCACCCCACCCCACCCCACCTTCATTTCCATCATCCTTTTCCTTTTTCATTTCTCTCTCTCTCTCTCTCTCTCTCTCTCTCTCTCTCTCTCTCTCTATCAGTGTATATGTATATCCATTTATAGCTGTACCGTGTGTGTGTGTGTGTGTGTGTGTGTGTGTGTGTGTGTGTGTGTGTGTGTGTGTGTGTGTGTGTGTGTGTGTGTGTGTGTGTGTGTGTGTGTGTGTGTGTGTCCCCTCCACAGTCCCACTCACGCCCCCACAATGCCATCATCCCTTTTATCACCAGGCCCTACTACTGAATCCTTTATGCCTCCCCCGCCTACAAGCTATTTCCTGTCTTTTCCAGCTTTGTTTTTACGGTGGATGGATTTGTTGTTCTCCGTGTATGCCTCTCTCTCTCTCTCTCTCTCTCTCTCTCTCTCTCTCTCTCTCTCTCTCTCTCTCAGTTCTGGTTCTTTGAGCTACGCCTGAGACATTTCTGATTTTTCTCATTCACTCTGTTTACACTCACTGTAAGATCTTTCAAATGTATGAAAATTCTGAAAAGTTCTTACGATTCTGGAGCAGCAATAATATTTAATGAAAAAGAGAGACTGGGATTTTTCTTCATTATGTTAAAACTCAGACGTGTCAGTGACGTCAAAGTCTAATAATATATTGCAACGCCAAAAAAATTTTATCTATAACTGTTTTATTTAAATTATTACGTAAAATTACCATTTCCCTATTCGGGATTCTGAGTCTTATCATCAGAATATGATATTATTCACAAGGAAGTGCTATTGGATGATTGTAGAGCAGTAGTGATGTCGCTTTCTGCAACTGAGCTACGTGAAATAAGCTGCAAAACGACGAAAATTTGGGTTAAGGTTTAGGAAATGTAAGTTGAAATTTTGTATTTTTGCTGCACCCTCAGGGGTCAGATACAGTGTAGATTTACGTCACTCAGTCACCGGCGGAATCACTGTACCAGTGTGAAGGATGGGACTAATGGGTGTGCGTTGAAAGATGTGGGGCATACATTTATGCATACTTGTTTATACATGCCCACATATACAGAAATAAACTGTGGAAAAGTTTTAGTTGACAGCGTAATTGCGTCGTGTCGGTATAGCAGCAAATATGATACAAAGGGCAGGGCAAAACACTGTACACACACACACACACACACACACACACACACACACACACACACACACACACACACAAATGCACAATAACCGAGCACTGTTCGACCACGTACCTGCGTTGTGCCCCAAAGCTCTAAATATGACACACAGAGCCAGGACAAATTATTGCATACCTGTATACCTACATACATACACAGAAACAAATGCACAGTACAAAATACTAGCCAACCTCATACCTGCGTTGTGCCCTATCTGCTTCAAATACAGTATGACACATAGGGGCAGGGTAAAATACTACATACCTACACACAGAGAAATATACAGAATAAACTGCTATTCGATCGCGTACCTGTGCCGTGCCGGAATAACTGTAAATTTGACAGAGCGGCGTAGGACACAGCACTGGGCAGTTACTTGTACTGCGATGACCTGTGAGTCAGAAGGTTGTCATTTAAGTGCTGAACCAGTAATTAATTATTTGTTTCCTCTAAGAATATTCGTGAGAGGGTGGGGGGCATTGCGCCTGTCATAGGTGTTCTTTTTCTTGTTTAGTTCGGAACAGCAGACGAATGAAAGACATCAGAAGCTATTGAGATCCCTACTAAGCTGAGAAGAAACAATCACGTGGTCTGGTATTTTCCTTCATTAATTCGCAGCAACAGACGTGTAAGGGGAATGAAAAGTTAATACGAACTTGCCAGGCGAATCAGAAGCAGTGATGAAGATTAGAAGCTGGATTAATTAGTTCGGAACATCAGGCATGTAAAGGGATTTTTGACCAGAATTATTCATTAAGGATTATGATTACCAAGTAGTTCTCAAACTTTCCTTACTTTTTCGGGTCGCCAAAGAAAGAAAAAAAATCTGCCACTCCCCCTCTCTCTCTCTCTCTCTCTCTCTCTCTCTCTCTCTCTCTCTCTCTCTCTCTCTCTCAGCCCTGGGTCTTTGTTCTGCGCCTGAGACATTTCTGTTTTCTGTCATTCATTCTGTCACAATAAATTGTACCTTTTTTACGCTCACTTCAAACGCTTTAGACGTCCTAGAGTTCTGAAAACTCCATGAAGCCATGGAACGGCAATGTAAGTTAATCAAAAAGAATAATCGGATTTTTGCTACATTTGTTTAGAACCCAGACGGTTCACCGACGTCAAAAGCTAGTGATGTATTGCAACGCTAACAATATTTTATCTTTAATCCTTTCACTTATCTTTGTATTAAAATTGCCATTTATCTATTCTGAATTCTGAGTCGTAACATTAGGTTAATATGATATTAGTCAAGTAGAGCATTAGGTTAATATATCAATCACTAAGTAGTGCTACTGAAAGGTTGTAGAACCGTAGTACTATCTCTTTCTGCCACTTGAAATACGAGTACACCGTAAAAGGACGATAATCTGGGCTAAGTTAATTAATGTGAAGCAACTGTCGATTGAAGTTTTGCGTTATTTCCGCAACCAGAGCTGTCAGATCTCAGAGTCACCCACTCACTAACTGGCTTAGTCACTGAACCGGTTTGAAGGATGGGACTAATGGGGTGTGCTTTGGGGGTTGTGGGGCTTACATATGTCCGTACCTGAATACAGAGACATACTGAAACACTCTGTGGAAGAACTTTAATTGACCGCGTAATTCCATCGTGCCCGAAGAGCACGGAAAGCCATTTGCCCACAGACTGCGATTTCTAGCTGTTTCTTGAGGAATTTTGTTGCGATTTTTATCCACAAAAATCTGTGGTTTGTTGTGGTTTATTTTTTGTCTTGCGCTACTTTGCGGACTGCCATTGGCCAAAGGGCGATCGATAGCAAGAATTCACAAGAAATTGCAGAAAATGACCAAAAATCTGCCCTTCATTTCCAGGGGCAGGTTTGTACCGTGTGTATTGGGCCAGATTTCAAGTTCACTTCAGACAGAAAAGAGAGAGGACCTCCATACAAGACCTTGCAAAAGTGTCGATATGGACCAGGATGACGGAGATCTATGCATGGCTGCTGCTTGTGTGGGTGTGGCACTGAGGAGGAGGAAGAGACGACGTCAGAAGGAACAGCAGAAGAGGAGGTGGTGGGTAAGACCCTGGCTCTTAAGAAGGGGCATGTATGGCCAGTACGAAACTTTAATTCAAGAACTTGTTTTTTGAGAGGAGTGCGCGGAGCTGTTCCAAGAACTCCTCAATTTGGTTGAACCCAAAAGTGAGGGACAGAATACCAACTGGTGACCGTGTATTCCCCCAGAAGTCAGGAAAGCAGGGCCCTTCTAACATACAAAGGTCCCAGAAGTTCCCATAAAACTGTCGAAAATTCCTTGTGTTTCGTTGCGCAACGTTGCTCAAGCCCTACGCACAGTGCGAATTTCTTGTGGTTTATTGCGCCTGCTAGCCACTTTTTGTGGAAATAAAGGTTTTTAATTTAATTTGACTTAATTCTAGCGGTTTCAGCTGAAATCTGCAAGAATTTTGAACATGTTCAAAATCTTGCGATGTCTTGTGGAGTTTGAAAACCGTAAAAAAAACAAACAAAAAAAAAAAAAAAACAAGGACACTGCAAGAAGGTGTTGCCCACAGTGCGGACACAACACACTACAACACACCTTAAGGTCTCTGCATGGAAAACAGCAAGAAATAGCAGTCTGTGGACAATTGGCACAAGTATGAGACAATGGGCAGGCCAAAGCATTGCATACATGCAGACATGCTTACACACACACACACACACACACACACACACACACACACACACACACACACACACACACACACAAACACTTACACACACACACACACACACAATAACCGAGTGCTATTTGACCTCGTACCTGCTCTGTGCCCTAATAGCTCTAAATGTACCACGCAGAGGCAGTTAAAGAATTTTAAGGCCCCAGGAAAGGATGGAATATTCCCTGAAATGCTTAAGGTGGAAAATGACGGGTTGATGAATGCGCTTTTGAAACTTTTTAATGTGGGTTGGGATAATGGTGGAATTCCAGAAGAGTGGAAAAATGGAGTGATTATAAAAATACCAAAAAAGGGAGATTTAAGTGTGTGTGGCAATTGGAGGGGGATAAATTTGACACCTGTAGTTGCAAAAGTCTTTTCCAAAATCTTGCTGAACAGAATAGAGCCAGTAATTGATAAAATTTTAAGGGAAGAACAAGCGGGATTTAGAAAGGGTCGAGGTTGTAATGATCAGATTTTTATTGTAATGCATCTAATGCAACAAGCTAATGAGATGAAAATGCCACTTACAGTAGTATGTGTTTTGTGGATTTTGAAAAGGCGTTTGATAGTGTTTCACGTGGAGCTGTGTTGAAAATTATGAGATTCTATGGTATACCAGAAAAGTTTGTAAATATTATTAGAAGCCTGCATGAAGGTACTTTTTGTAAGATAATGGTGGGTGGTTCTTTGAGTGATCCATTTCAAGTTAGGTCAGGAGTGATTCAAGGAGGAGTTCTTTCGCCATTATTGTTTGTTTTTGTTATGGATTATGTTATGAAAAAGGTTGTAAGGAGAACAGGTGCAGGAATTAACTGGAAAGAAAATAAGAAGCTGATGGATTTGGACTATGCTGATGATATTGTACTGATTTGCGGAAGTATTTATGAGATGCAGAGGGTGCTTGATTGTCTGGTGGAGGAAGGAGAAAAAGTGGGATTGGTAATAAATTGTGGAAAGACCGAAATTATTAATATGAACGGAGAACCAAATCGATTGTGTAATTGGAATTAATGTGGTGAAGAATGTAGAAAACTTTAAATATCTGGGAACAATTGTATCATGTAATGAATCATTAAACAATAAAATTGAGGAGAGGATTAAACAGGCTTGGCGAGCTGTTGGAATGCTGAAATCTGTTTGGAATAATAATATGCTTTCGGTACATACTAAAGTGAATGTTTACAAGTCCATGGTTAGACCAATTTTAATTTATGCGCATGAGTCATGGTACAGTACAATTGCAACAGATCAGAAAGTATTAGGATTTGAGAATAAAATACTGAGAAGGATTCTTGGGGTAAAGTGGCAAGACAGAGTTACAAATGAAAGAGTAAGGGATATTACGAGAGTGGAACCAGTTAATGAATATGTGAGACAATCTCACTTGAAGTGGCTGGGGCACATATACAGAAAAGAAGGTAGTTTAATACAGGATGTGCCAGAGTGGACTGCTAGAGGAAGAAGAGGTAGAGGTAGGCCTAGGGAAACCTGGTTGAGGACAATGAAAAAAAAAGCAGGAAAGGAGTGTTAGTGGGACCTGAAGGAGATGGCAAGAGACAAATATTGGTGGAGTGAATTCATCGAGGCCCTATGCATCCCGTGGGGTGTCATAGGAAATGATTGAGAGGCAGGGTAATATATTGCATACCTGCATACCTTTGTACAGCAGAGGAAAGTTCCGCCCTATACACCTGCCTGCCAATTCGGACCTTTATGCGTGAGAACCACTAGTGAAGCAGTAGCCAGACACTCAAGTATCTGGTACCACCGTGTGGGAGGGGAGAGGTTAAGGGAGAAGGCGGGTTGGGGAGCTGATAGTTCCTACCCCTCCCTCTTCCATCCTCATCCTTCTCACACAGTTACCAGATAGATTAATGTTGGCTACTGCATCGCCACCACTTGTCTACCATTTACTATTTCGAAGTAGTGAGCGAGTGTATAACACGGAACTTTCCTCGGGTGTACTTATACGCAGAATTATACACAGTATAAAGCGTTACTCGACCACGTACTTGCGTCGTGCTGGAATAGCCGTAAATCTGACGGCGGCGCAGAGCAGACTACCTGGCAGTTAGCTGTACTGGGACGACCTGTGAAACAGAAGGCTGTCTTTTAACGGCTGTACCAGCAGTTTATTATTCCCCTTTAGAACATTCCGGTGGAGGGTGCTGCTGTCAAAGGTGTCCATTGTCTACTTTATATCAGAACGACAAAAGAATAAAGAGTATCAGAAGCTAAAGAGATCCCTACTAAGCAAAGAAAGAATAATCACGTGGGCTGGTATCTTCCTTCATTAATTCGCAGCACCAGACATGTAAGGGGAAATAAAGTTAACACGAGCTTGCCAGGCGAACCAGGGAATGTGTGAAAGATTAGAAGCTGGATTAATTAGTTTGGAACACCAGACATGTTAAGGAATTTTTGACCTGAACTATTCATTAAGGATCATGACTGCCAAGGATCTTCGTGTCGTCCCACTTTGAAAAAAAAAAAAAAAAATCAGCCTCTTCTCTCTCTCTCTCTCTCTCTCTCTGATGTTACAGACGATTTTATTCAGCTTGAGATAACTGTGTGGAACTAGAGATTTTAAATGCAGTATTTTTAACCACTTTCAGTACAAGAGATGTGTCGTAAACTGAATCAAATTGCCTTGTGGTAGCCGAGTAAAAGGAAAAATACGTCATCGTAATGAAGGTGTTAAGCCATCGTTTAATCCTTCGAAATTTTTCTAATACTTGGAAAGGAAAAGTTTAGTAAATACTGGAATACTCATAAACAGGCAGTGTGCTACGGGACGTGTATGGTATTATTTACAGCAACATAAAATAAGAGTAAAAGCTTGCTTTACTTCGTGTCGTGGGTATGAGGATGGGAAATAGGCAACAGGGTAGTGTCATGGGTGTGGAAGAGAGAGTATAATTATATAGAAACCAGTAAGCACTAAGAAAACGCACACCTCCTTTAACGCCAATAGAATTTTTATTTACTGATGTACTTCCTCATTCCTACTATGAATCCTTTTAAGGTCTCATGTATTCAGTTCTACGATCGTAGCCTGCCATGTTAAACAATCTTACAAACCCAATACCTCCACAAACCCAATAAAATGTATTATTTAATAAGGTATCCGCATTCAGACCCACATGAAAATTTAATCAACATTTCTTTGATCCTCTGCCCACCCATCCGTCAATTTTCATTGCAATCTGAGGAAAATTCTTTGAGGCAGCATGTACACAGGCAGATAAAGATACAATAGAGACACAGGTGAATACATAGCCTACGCCAACGGAGGTAACAGCGAGATGATTTACGTAACTCTATATCTTTCCATTGTAGCTCCTCCTCCAGCCGTTAAATCTCTCCCAAGGCGATCAGTGGTGTCTGAGGAGGACAAGAAAAATCTGAAAAAAAAAAAAAAATGTCATCACATTAAAAGGGTCAAAACTCCACCAGGGGGAAGTAAACTAGGAAACACGAGAGAGGAGAGCACCTCCAGAGCCCGTGGCAACTGAATATAGAACACGTAGAGGCCAATGAACCACATGCAGATAAAAACTACTCTTTTCACCTTACACAGGCACACACTTTCGTCCTTCATGCAGTTTATCTGACGTAGCTCGGTGGCAAAAAAAGACAATGCTACAGCTGTGCATCCCTTCCACAGCACTCCGTCGTGAGTAACATATTTTGTAGTTAATTTGTTATTACAAGTCAACATTCAAGATAGAGAGACATTAATTTTAGGTCAAGTTAGGGTAAAAAGAGTATGAGAAGAACGGGGCAGAGCAGAGACTCAAAGATTAAAAAAAAATAATAATAAAATGAAATAAAATCATTGCGCAGAAGACGTAAACACTGGATATGCAGAAATAAAACTAGTCATGAAGAAGTGGTAGGGAGTCGTCTAAGTCCACGAGGATATGGATCTCTGAGTATAGGGATAGTACCGATCTCCCTTCATCCCTTAAGGCCTTCCTTTTATAGTGACTTTAAGAAATAGTAAAGTTTTATGTGTGTGTGTGTGTGTGTGTGTGTGTGTGTGTGTGTGTGTGTGTGTGTGTGTGTGAATAGTAAAGTTTTATGTGTGTGTGTGAATAGTAAAGTTTTATGTGTGTGTGTGTGTGTGTGTGTGTGTGTGTGTGTGTGTGTGAATAGTAAAGTTTTGTGTGTGTGTGTGTGTGTGTGTGTGTGTGTGTGTGTGTGTGTGTGAAATTATTCAGGTTCACTATTTCTATCAGTAAACAGAGCCTTGGGAATTCTCGTTCTTACATTGTGATTGTTACCCATCGAGCTACAATAAAATCATTGTAAATTATTGTTGTTTTCATGGCTGCTTGATTCCGAACATTATTCCCTTCAACGGTGCTTGAAGAGGGGCACCTTCTCGCGGTTGTACCGACATAACCGGTCGGCTCTGCTGCCCGGTTATACAAACGTCCCTCAGCTCTCTCCCTGTCCCTGGAAAATAAGTTAGTGGATTGGTGGAGGAAGGCCACTTCAGCCTGCAGTCCATCGGATCCACCTTTAGATGATCGTGAGGTTGCAATTACTACTACTACTATTACAACTACACTACTACTACCTCTACGGCTACTATTACTACTACGACTACTACAACTACTGCTATCCCCTTCAACACTATGACTTCTTTATCACTATAACTAGACTATCATCAGACGATTTTACCCAATTTAGGGAGGATCTCTTTGTCTCTTTCTTTGCAGCCAGACATCTGAACCTCCGAGGGGGTGGCCAGGAAAAAAGCCTCTCCTCCATGCCCTATCCCCTGTCATCAGGCTGCACTTCCTCCAACTCACATCTCACTCATTCACATAGGTTACCTCACCACCCGTCCCTTCACCTCTTCCTTGGTGTTCCTCTCCATCCTTTCTCCTTCTACCTCATTCATATGATCTCTTCTAGGCTGTGTCTTGCTCTCCATTAGCTCCACACAGGGCCGAACCGTATCAGGGTATTCCTCGCAGTTTTTTCTAGAAGTAGCAGTAGCCCAAAATTCATCTGAAATGTAAACCCAATGAACTGCGGGAATGAAGCTCACCCCCCCTCACTCGGCAGTCCACTATCCTCCTTTCTGGAGAGAGGGAAGCAGCTAAAGGACATTAATATAAGCAGGCAGTTGAGCCGCGACCACATGAAGGCGTCCCTCTTCAGCACTGAGCTTTCCAGTACATTCACATTAGTATTACAAGGCTCTCGAACTTCCTCATTTGTCTGTCTCTTCGCGCTACTATACATGCTCCTCTCGAATAACTCATGTCTACTCCTACCTCGTAAAATCTGCCCTTCGAGCAGAGTCTAAGCTTTATTTCTGTACGATGCTACTGGAATCACAGTACTCTAGTACTGAAAGGTTTAATGAACGTTGCATCTAACCTCTGAATCTAGACGAGTCTTGGTTTTGGCATTCTATAATGGTTCTCTCCCTTGGCTTTTTTATCAATTCAGGTTCATTGTACTTAGGCACCTCAGTATGAATGGGTCTTAATACTGAATGTCTGTTAATTTCCAGCATCTAAAATACAACGTGCTACGCATCGTAGAATGAAAAGATTTATATTTTAGGTTGTTCTTTTTTAGTCATGGTGCTGGAGAGGGACGCCTTCACTTGGTGGCACTGATATGCCCGGTTATACAAACGTCTCTCAGCTCCTGCCCTATCCCCCAAATGGAGGATGGTAAGCTGCAGGAGGTTGATAACTTAGTCCTGTAGTCTGCTGGGATCAAACAGAAATGAACCTGGAGCTACAACTACTACCATTTCCTGTCATCCACATGCACCAATATATGTGCAAATGTTCCAGTGAGATAATTATAGTTTTTTCCTTTAGGTATTTTTATTCCTACAGATTTCTGTGTCCAGGTTTCTCGAAGTGTGGGAATCTTGCTTTGGTTAAATTTGCTTAAACTGTTTAACAGAACTTGTTAAGCTTCCTCTTGTCCACACATCCCACACACTGTTTACATACATGGATATGAATAATTACGTACATATATAATGAGGGTGGATCTGATACTGAGAGAGAGAGAGAGAGAGAGAGAGAGAGAGAGAGAGAGAGAGAGAGAGAGAGAGAGAGAGAGAGAGAGAGAGAGAGAGAGAGAGAGAGAGAGTTAAATGGGAGGTCAGTGTAAACTATTAATCTAAGCGGCTTTCCCTTGTCATGGCAGTTTTGCAGCTGTTGATATTGCAGTCATTTGTTAAACGAGGCCGTCTCTCCCTGAGACGGTCATCCGGAAATCGCTTGTTCAAGCTCCGTGCTTATAATTTAATTACCAATAGTTAATGTATCATCTATGCTATCATCAGTTAACATCATCAGATTCATTGGCAACATCATCATCATCACCACCACCACCGCTACCACCATCATTATCATCATCAGCATCATCATCGACGTCAACATCGCCAAAATGGATTTCATCATGTTTACCAACTTCATTATTTTCATAATAATCATAAACAATAACATCATCATCATCTACAGTACACCAAAGTAACCCTCATCCTTATTTTTGGCATCATCATCATCATGATAATAAACAATAACTTCATCACCACCATCATCATCATCGTCGGCATCGCTATTCTTAAGTTAATCAACGTCATCATCATTACCAACATCATTGTCATCATCATCATCATCATCATCGTCGCCATCGCTATTCTAAACTTAATGAACGTCATCGTCATCAGCATCATTATCATCATCATCATCATCACCATCGCCTTTTTTTAAATGGGCCTAAACAATATCATCATCACCATCATCATCATTATCTTTTTCATCATCTTTAGCTGCAGCAGCATGAACCTCATCATCGTTATCATAATCATTTTCCTATCATAATCATAACTACCACCATCACCATCCTCCTAATCATCATCAGCAGAGAAAACATCAAGCATATCATTATCATCATCATCATCATCAATTTTACCATCATTAGCATCTTAACTATTTCATTATTGTAAATGGGGTGGGTATGATCCAGAAAGCGGAAGAACACATTCAAGTAAAGGAGATCTGTATTATACTGACCAGAGAATATAGACCACACATTAGTCTTGGGATAATCCTTCCTAATTTCCTGTGTACCAGTGGGAGACTTTACTGGGATTTAATTTGTGTTATTAATAGCTTCAGCATCCTTCCATTACCATCTTGAATCTTCCCTGTCACACACCGCCATCCGCTTCATTTCCTAATCTCACGATCTACATCTCTTCCTTACTACGTCCATCTTACCTACCGTCACCACAACCTATCTCCAGTCGTCGTCGTCGTCGTCGTTGTTACAAGCCGCGAGAGCGAAGCTGGTATTGTTTTCAATTTGTCTCTGCGTGTATCTGTGTGTCTAAAATCACGATAACTTCGCAACCCCTCAAGATGTCTTCTCAAAATTTTCCAGGTTTGTAGTAGGGATGAAAATCTCCTATGAGTATTATTTTCATATTGTCTTTATGTCTGTGTGCTTGTATGTCTGTTAGCACAATAATTCTACAACCGCTCAAGATATCATCACGAAATTTTACAGGTGTGTAGTAGGGATGAAAATCTCCTACGAGTTCAAAATTGTTGAGAGTTGGTCAAGGTCTGTGTGTCTGTTACCACGATAACTTCGCAACAGTTCAAGATATCATTAAATTTTACAGGTGTAGGGATAAAAATCTACGAGTTCGAAATTGGTGAAAGTAGGTCAAGGTAAAGGCCATATTCCTAGCCGCGCTAGATATGTATCAGCTCGAGGCTAGAGTGATTTGCCCCTTGGGGGGAGCCTCTAGTTATTGTTGTTGTTGTTGTTGCAACCCCTGTCTGTCTGGCGATGCAGAAATGTCAACCGCAGCTAGGCAAGTGCTTCTGAGGGGCCGTCTTACAGGTATAGTATAGTACATACACCATATAGGGATTTGGCACCCCTACACTGTATGTGGTAGACTTCGCCTCACTAGGGTCGGACAGGGTTCCTTCTCACGGAGAGAGGGAGGGAAATATCAGAATGTTTGGCTCCCAAGTGAACACCGTAGCTGAGCTACCCAAGGTGAACAGCGCCATCACGTGCAGGCTTCTCGTCAGCGTCTCTTATGGCCGTAGTCTTAAACTGCGGGCAGGCGTTCACCTTGCCCTACCCGTATCTTTTGGTAAACTTAACCCACGAAAGGGAGAGCGTTCCCCGGTGAACGGGAGAGTATTACCCCAGCGTAGTACTGGAATCTGCGGGGAGACTTATAGAACCCCTTCGTATGCCCCTTCGTCATATTATAGTAGCCTTGTGCAAAGAAAACTGTGTAGAATTTGAAGGATCCTATGATGTGTGTGATGGGAATTTTAATTTAATGATAAAAACTTCGTGTAAAGAAAAAAATAACCATTTAATATTTTTATAGTTTTAAAAGACTTCACTACTTCTCCGGAGATGGTTAATTCACGACGAGACGAATACAAAGATGAGATACTGTATCCACTTCCAATATATTTTCTCAGTATTTCTACCAAGCTGTTTATTAGATATGGTGCATGATACTTTTATAAATGGTTTGATTACTTCATGAAATGATTCCTACAGTAAAGAATGGCCAAGTACTACCTAAACAGACGACTAGTGCACAGCCTGTTAGTCTGAATTACGAAGTCTCATGTTTGCGTTCGGTGAGCTTTTGCAAGTCAGCACTAGTTTGTTTTGGCTTGGCAATATATATTTCTGGTGTATTTTGGTGTGATTTGAACGAATTTGGCTTATATTTTCTGTGTTCGTGATTGGTTTTCAAATTAACCTCCTCCCCCGTGTCTTGGGGTGGGATTTCAGGGTTCTGGGTGGGAAGAATGGCAAAAACAAGCATTTGGGGCAGAAATTCGTAGGGTTATTACTGACAGCATGAGCCCCTTTGAAGTTACAGTATGCCTGACACTGAATTTTTCCTCTGGCATAGGTTCTTCAAAGCCTGTATGCTTACTCTTATACAGAGTATTTAAGAACAAAAGCTAGTCTTTAATAACAGAAGAGGAATGAATTGCAAACATTAATAGATTATATTGTGTGTGAATCTTAGAAACTTTCATATGTACTGTTTTTAAGATTTTGAATTTTAAAATTATCAGTGTTACCAACTGTTTGCCGCGCCTACCCACACAAAGAAGTGCGCTCTCCCGCTTTCAAGATTACCCCTTTCGTTGAAGGTGAGAGCTTCCACTTCGACCAGGGTGCGGGGACGGTAACCCCTGCCCTCAGTTTCAAGACTACGGGCATAAGTCCTAGAAATGCTTTAGACCCAGTATTAGGTGAACCAGGCTCGCTGCTCAGGATGAAAGGCAGGGCTGTGTGCAGGGACAGGTCAGCCTGGTTCACCTAATACCGGGTCTAAAGCATTTCTAGGACTGGTATGTGTGGACAAGAGGAACCTTAACAAGTTCTGTTAAACAGCTTAAGCAAATTTAACCAAAACAAGATTCCCACACTTCGAGAAACCTGGATACAGAAATCAGTAGGAATAAAAATAACTGAAGGAAAAAACTATAATAATCTCACTGGAACATTTGCACATATATTGGTGCATGTGGATGACAGGAAATAATAGTAGTTGTAGCTCCAGGTTCATTTCTGTTTGATCCCAGCAGACTACAGGAATAAGTTATCAACCTCCTGCAGCTTACCATCCTCCATTTGGGGGATAGGGCAGGAGCTGAGAGACGTTTGTATAACCCGGCATATCAGTGCCACCATGTGAAGGCGTCCCTCTCCAGCACCATGACTAAAAAGAACAACCTAAAATATAAATCTTTTCATTCTACGATGCGTAGCACGTTGTATTTTAGATGCTGGAAATTAACAGACAATCAGTATTAAGACCCATTCATACTGAGGTGCCTAAGTACAATGAACCTGAATTGACAAAAACGCCAAGGGAGAGAACCATTATAGAATGCCAAAACCAAGACTCGTCTAGATTCAGGGGTTAGATGCAACGTTCATTAAACCTTTCAGTACTAGAGTACTGTGATTCCAGTAGTATCGTACAGAAATAAAGCTTAGACTCTGCTCGAAGGGCAGATTTTACGAGGTAGGAGTAGACATGAGTTATTCGAGAGGAGCATGTATAGTAACGCGAAGAGACAGACAAATGAGGAAGTTCGAGAGCCTTGTAATACTAATGTGAATGTACTGGAAAGCTCAGTGCTGAAGAGGGACGCCTTCATGTGGTCGCGGCTCAACTGCCTGCTTATAATAATGTCCTTTAGCTGCTTCCCTCTCTCCAGAAAGGAGGATAATGGACTGCCGAGGGGGGGGGGAGGTGAGCTTCATTCCCGCAGTTCATTGGGTTTACATTTCACATGGATTTTGGGCTACTGCTACTTCTAGAAAAAACTGCGAGGAATACCCTGATACGGTTCGGCCCTGTGTGGAGCTAATGGAGAGCAAGACACAGCCTAGAAGAGATAATATGAATGAGGTGGAAGGAGAAAGGATGGAGAGGAACACAAAGGAAGAGGTGAAGGAACGGGTGGTGAGGTAACCTATGTGAATGAGTGAGATGTGAGTTGGAGGAAGTGCAGCCTGATGACAGGGGATAGGGCATGGAGGAGAGGCTTTTTTCCTGGCCACCCCCTCGGAGGTTCAGATGTCTGGCTGCAAAGAAAGAGACAAAGAGATCCTCCCTGAATTGGGTAAAATCGTCTGGTGATAGTCTAGTTATAGTGATAAAGAAGTCATAGTGTTGAAGGGGATAGCAGTGGTTGTAGTAGTCGTACAGTAGCAGTAATAGTAGCCGTAGAGGTAGTAGTGTAGTAGTAGTAGTAGTAGTAGTAGTAGTAGTAGTAGTAATTGCAACCTCACGGTCATCTAAAGGTGCAGGTTGAAGTGGCCTTCCTCCACCAATCCACTAACTTATTTTCCAGGGACAGGGAGGGAGCTGAGGGACGTTTGTATAACCGGGCAGCAGAGCCGACCGGTTATGTCGGTACAACCGCGAGAAGGTGCCCCTCTTCAAGCACCGTTGAAGGGAATGATGTTCGGAATCAAGCAGCCATGAAAACAACAAAAATATACAATGATTTTATTGTAGCTCGATGGGTAACAATCACAATGTAAGAACGAGAATTCCCAAGGCTCTGTTTACTGATAGAAATACTGAACCTGAATTATTTCACACACACACACACACACACACACACACACACACACACACACACACACACACACACACACACAAAACTTTACTATTTCTTAAAGTCACTATAAAAGGAAGGCCTTAAGGGATGAAGGGAGATCGGTACTATCCCTGTACTCAGAGATCCATATCCTCGTGGACTTAGACGACTCCCTACCACTTCTTCATGACTAGTTTTATTTATGCATATCCAGTGTTTACGTCTTCTGCGCAATGATTTTATTTCATTTTATTATTATTTTTTTTTTAAATCTTTGAGTCTCTGCTCTGCCCCGTTCTTCTCATACTCTTTTTACCCTAACTTGACCTAAAATTAATGTCTCTCTATCTTGAATGTTGACTTGTAATAACAAATTAACAACAGAGTATGTTACTCACGATGGAGTGCTATGGAAGGGATGCACAGCTGTAGCATCGTTTTTTTTTGTCAGTGAGCTACGTCAGATAACCTGCAAGAAGGACGAAAGTGTGTGCCTGCGTAAGGTGAAAAGAGTAGTTTTTATCTGCATGTGGTTCATTGGCCTCTTCGTGTTCTATATTCAGTTGCCACGGGCTCTGGAGGTGAGCTCCTCTCTCGTGTTTCCTAGTTTACTTCCCCCTGGTGGAGTTTTGACCGTTTTAATGTGATGACATATTTCTTTTTCACTTTATTCTTGTCCTCCTCAGACACCCCCGATCGTCTTAGGAGAGATTTAACGGCTGGAGAAGGAGCTACAATGGAAAGATATAGAGTTACGCAAATCATCTCGCTGTTACCTCCATTGGTGGAGGCTATGTATTCACCCGTGTCTCTATTGTATCTTTATCTGCCTGTGTACATGCTACCTCAAAGAATTTTCCTCAGATTGCAATGAAATTTGACGGATGGGTGGGCAGAGGATCAAAAGAAATGTTGATTAACCTCTACACTGCGGGGTTGTTTTTGCGCTCCTTGCGTGTCCCGCGAGGATATTCGCGCTCTGACTGACTTTTTAAAAATATTTGCCAAAAATCAGTTATTAGTCTTAGAATATTAAAATTAAATATGCTTATTGCACATACCTTCAGCTTTCCCCTGGGATGTTTGTTGAGCCTTCGTCGTCTACCGTAGGACTTGTGGAGACTTCTGATGTTGGGTAATGAAGTCTCCACTTTACACTTCCCAATATCCCGTAATATGGTTACCACTGCTTGATATTATAACTACAAACACTGTTCTATGAATTTCAAGTAGTTTGGAATCCATAAAAAGGAAAAAAACTGTGAAAGCAATGTAAATTATGAGTGCATACGAGCTTTCCTCCCATGCTGGTTCCCCGATGGTATTCTGAGGCGGAGCTGTCATTTATTATTTATAAACACACTCAAACTTTGCATTCCTAGTACTTTATTACACTTATTTATGCATACAATATTTATCTATAAGTTTCTTTCAGTACTAGTAGTTTATTTTCACTCCAGGCATTCACTTTCTTGTCCTGTATACTAGCACAGAGAGCGAATCTGTCACATTCACTTTCATTACTCCCAGTATTCATACATGCTAGAGTGAAACTTTCACTTTCATTACTCCTAGTATATACAGTATACTCGTATTCTTATATTACTACTTATTTACATTTCTATTTACATTCTCTATTTTATTTACATTATTTACATTTCTATTTCATTTACGCTATGTTATGCACTGTCACTTGCAGTAACTTATAAAACTATTTTCCACTCTTCAGTTATATTTACATTCATTGCTTTCACTTGCTGTTTACACATTATTTACACATTATTTACATTTCCACTTGCACTGTTTTAGAGTCACCAGAAAGATCATAGTCACTGTCCATCATTATCATTGATAAATTAGCCAGTTCACGTTCCACAGCAGTCACTTAGCCCTTTACCCCTTTCCACATGAGGTTTAGTAGGGATAGAGGTCACAGAGCCCTTTTGCATGGGGTTAAAAAGTGGCAGAATTGGACAGGCGCGAATCTGACCTGATTTCACCTTGAAAGACGACAGTAAACTGAATGCTGTTGCCTAGGGGCAGTGAAGGGCTGCCAATGTCAGCATGGTGACAGCTGCTAATATATACGCCATGAAATGATTGGCAGGAAATCAAGACAATACATAATAAATTAGGTAGTTCCAGGTGAATGTAAATATCACTTAGGCTTCTCCCTTCCTTTCTAATATATATTTTTATTTTGAAAACAGGTCATACAGCATATTTCAAGGGGAAATAAACAGGGAGAATTAGCAAACGAGTGCACGTGAGGTGTTGCCAGGTGATAATTAGCCCATTCCAGATGTATGGCAGTATCAATTACCTTTTATCTTTCTTTTATTTATTATTTTGTATAAGAATAAGGCAAAGGGCACATTTCAATGGATAAAATGAGTGGAAAATCCGTCCAGCATTCGTGTAGCGCAGCGCACCTGGTCAGGTGGGAGGAGAGGATAATAGAGGGAAGGTAAGGAGAGGGGAGCCAAGGACAGGTGAAAAATGGCTAAATTGTCAACAGTGGATTGAAGTACAGGTGACATTAGCAGAACTGAGTAGGCTATAGCTGGACGCTTGTAGTACTGATAGATGATACAAGCCACCACATGAGAGCCCGGGTAAATTCAAAATAACACAGAATCACAAAAGTGACGCCCTGGAGTATGATCCCTTGCTCCCGAGCATCACGAAAGTGATGCCCCACGGTTAAGGGGTTAAATTTTCATTTGGGTCTGAATGCGGATACCTTATTAAATAATACATTTTATTGGGTTTGTGGAGGTATTGGGTTTGTAAGATTGTTTAACATGGCAGGCTATGATCGTAGAACTGAATACATGAGACCTTAAAAGGATTCATAGTAGGAATGAGGAAGTACAGCAGTAAATAAAAATTCTATTTGTGTTAAAGGAGGTGTGCGCTTTCTTAGTGCTTACTGGTTTCTATATAATTATACTCTCTCTTCCACACCCATGACACTACCCCGTTGCCTATTTCCCATCCCCATACCCACGACATGAAGTAAGGCAAGTTTTTACTCTTATTTTATGTTGTTGTAAATAATACCATACACGTCCCGTAGCACACTGCCTGTTTATGAATATTCCGGTATTTACTAAACTTTTCCTTTCAAAGTATTAGAAAAATTTCGAAGGATTAAACGATGGGTTAACACCTTCACTACGATGACGTATTTTTCCTTTTACTCGGCTACCACAAGGCAGTTTGATTCAGTTTACGACACATCTCTTGTACTGAAAGTGGTTAAAAATACTGCCCTTAAAATCTCTAGTTCCACACAGTTATCTCAAGCTGAATAAAATCGTCTATAACAGCAGAGAGAGAGAGAGAGAGAGAGAGAGAGAGAGAGAGAGAGAAAGAGAGAAGAGGCTGATTTTTTTTTTTTTTCAAGTGGGACGACACGAAGAGCCTAGGAAAGTTTGAGAGCTACTTGGCAGTCATGATCCTTAATGAATAGTTCAGGTCAAAAATCCCTTAACATGTCTGGTGTTCCAAACTAATTAATCCAGCTTTTAATCTTTCACACTTTCCCTGGTTCGCCTGGCAAGCTCGTGTTAACTTTATTTCCCATTACATGTCTGGTGCTGCGAATTAATGAAGGAAGATACCAGCCCACTTGATTATTCTTTCTTTGCTTAGTAGGGATCTCTTTAGCTTCTGATACTCTTTATTCGTTTGTCGTTCTGATATAAAGTAGACAATGGACACCTTTGACAGCAGCACCCTCCACCGGAATGTTCTAAAGGGAAATAATAAACTGCTGGTACAGCCGTTAAAAGACAGCCTTCTGTTTCACAGGTCGTCCCAGTACAGCTAACTGCCAGGTAGTCTGCTCTGCGCCGCCGTCAGATTTACGGCTGTTCCAGCACGACGCAAGTACGTGGTCGAGTAGCGCTTTATACTGTGCATAATTCTGCGTATAAGTACACCCGAGGAAAGTTCCGTGTTATACACTCGCTCACTACTTCTAAATAGTAAATGTGAGACAAGTGGTGGCGATGCAGTAGCCAACATTTATCTATCTGGTAACTGTGTGAGAAGGATGAGGATGGAAGAGGGAGGGGTAGGAACTATCAGCTCCCCAACCCGCCTCCTCCCTTAACCTCTCCCCTCCCACACAGTGGTACCAGATACTTGAGTGTCTGGGTACTGCTTCACTAGTGGTTGTCTCACGCATAAAGGTCCGAATTGGCAGGCAGGTGTATAAGTCGGAACTTTCCTCTGCTGTACGAAGGTATGCAGGTATGCAATATTTTACCCTGCCTCTCAATCATTTCCTGTGACACCCCACGGGATGCATAGGGCCTCAATGAACTCTCTCCACCAATATTTGTCTCTTCC